>NW_025919311.1:0-119483 GCF_907164915.1 Impatiens glandulifera
AAATATTTAATATCGTGACCTCAAACTTTGGTAAATAAAATATTTGATTCATATTTTTAACCACTTTCAATTGATACCGCCCTATTATCCCTCGACAAGGCACATCCCAATCACACTTGGTTTAAGAGTTGTATTTGTTTTGCTAGGTTGAAAGTTCGAAACACATATATCATTTTTAATTTTAATTTTAACTGTTTTAAGTTTATGGGTGAGTCAACTCTCAATCCAAACCAAATATCCATTTACTCTCACATATATATATCCAAATTAATCAAAGCTCTCGACCCGACAATCTGGATACTTTAAATGTTAAGCATCATTATATATAGAGAGAGAGAGATTAGTTTGTAAAAAAGTTGAACATATATTGTTAAAATGTCCCGAGTTCATCTAATTTGGTTTTGAATTTTAAATTTAAAGTGTTATTACCCTAACCTGTTAAAGGCTGTACTTATTTTGTTAGGTTACAAGTTCGAAACCTACATATAAAATTTTTAATTTTATTTTTAACCATTTTTTGTTTATGGGTGGGTCAACTCACAATCCGACCCAAGTATCCATTTACTCTCACATATATATTCAAATTAATTACAACTCTCGATCTGAAAATCCGGACACTTTGAAAATTAAGCATCATTATATATATATATATATATATATATATATATATATATATATATATATATATATACATATATATATATACATATATATGTATATATATTGTTAGTTAGTTAAAAAAATTATCTTATATTGTTAAAATGTCCCGCGCTTATCTAATTTGGTGTTGAATTTAAAATATAAAGTGTTAATAGTCTAGTTGGTTAAAGGGTTGTACTTGTTTTTGTTAGGTTGTAAGTTCGAAATATACGTATCATATTTTTAATTTTATTTTTAACCGTTTTAAGTTTATGGACGGGTCAACCCACAATCCGACAACAATATATATTTACTCTCACATATATATCCAAATTAACCATAATTCTCGATCTGAAAATCCAAATATTTTAAAAATTAAGCATAATTATATATATATATAAGTAATAAAAAAAAAAGGTTAAGTGGCTCTATCCAAGTATAAAATAATGGTATTATTAGATTATTTGATATTCTAAATAAAATAACATAACTCTTTTCTAAAAATAATGATATTAACTTTTGATCGCGCAATAATAAAATTATGATACTCTCTTCTCAATTTTTTTATTATTAAATTATTTGATTTCTATATTAAAAAAAGATTTTTTTTCTTTTTTATTATTAAATAATAAATTGAATTATGTATTTCTTTTAAATTATAAATAACAATCTTTGTAAATATATATTTATAAATATTTATAAAATTTATACACTAATATTTTTAAATAAGTAATGACAAATGATGAAAAGTTAGTAGAGTTATAAAGTTATAAAATTATAATATAAGGGTGTTATTAGATTATATAAAACAATGTTAATCTTTTCAGTTTTTTATTATTAAATAATTTGATTTTCTTTATGAAAAAAATAATTGTTTTTTTCATTAATTTTTATTATTAAATAATAAATTTATTTATGTATTTTTTAAAATAATAAATTATTAATCATTGTAAATATAAATTTATAATTATTTAAAAAAATTATACACTACAATTTTTAAATGATAAGAAAGAGAAAGTTAAGTAACTCTACCAAATTATAAAATTACAAAATAATAGTATTATTAGATTATTTGATATTTTAATTTTTATAATGTAATAAATGATTTGATATTCTATATTAAAAAGTAATTACTATTTTTTTCTTTGAATTTTTTTAATTAAACAATAAATTTAATTATGTATTTTAAACACTATAAATTATTAATCATTTTAAAAATATATTTATAAATATTTATCAAATTTGTACACTAATATGTTTAAAATATTAAATAAGTAAGGATAAAAGAAAGAGAAAGTTAAATAACACTATAAAACAATTAAATAATGGATTTTAATCACTGGAAATTCTTGACCCGTAACTTGATAATACAGGGAATCCGGAATGACTCGAGATTCAATGATTTCATTTGTATGTCAGATATCTTTTAAAATAAAACTGGTTGTGGCGCGAGGTTTAAATGATTTTATTTGTATGTCAAGTATCTTTTAAAATAAAACATTATTTTTAAAAGATTTTAATAATATCGGGCATTTTAAAATTAATTATAAAAACAATTAATTTTATTTAAATTTAATAATATGTGGATTTACTATGATTTTTTATAAAATTCATTTTAAATTAATTAAACATAATTAATTTAAGAAAATATTATTTATTTGAATATATATTCGCCAATTGATTTTAGAAAAATCAATAAAAATATGTATGTGTACAAATGTATTTGATGAAGTGGAAGTAAAGTTTTTGAGAGAATAGAGGCCGATTGTGATTGGTGAATAAATATGGAATGAGATTACTTTTGATTTGTCGAATTGAAAGTATGTTAAGAGATAGAGGTCGATTAGGAAATAAATTGATATTAGTGGTTAAAATATACAAGAAGATTGGTTGTTTGACCGAAATAAAAGTTAAAACACGAGATAAGATGTCGATTTGAATTGGTAGATAAATGTGGAATGAGTTAGACAGTCTAAGTATTTTAAGGTTAGGTTACAAGATAAGATGTCAATTGAGTATTGATAGACTAAAATAAGGATAAAAAAAATTGGTAATGTATGAGATTTTTAATTTAACCAAAGTGAAAGTTAGTGTTTGATTGGTAATGAGTCTAATGACTAAAATCTCTTCTTTTGACTGTTATTTTGATGAGTCTTCTAAATTCCTAATTATTACTTTAATAAGTCTTTCATTCACAAGCAATTTAGCTTCTTCTAGAGAAGAGACTTTAGAGGCAAGTAGTAGTCCATAATGTACTCACAATTACTGGCAAATCAATTATAGTATCTAAAGAAAAAGCTTCTTGAGTAAAATTTCATGACATTGTTCCAAACGAAACTATTAATATCATTATAATTAAAGGTATATTTAATTCTTCATATTTAAGATGAGTAAAATATAAGTCCACAATCAGAGTATCTTCTCTCTATCACAAAAAAGAGAGGATTTAAAGATAACAGTGGACTACATACAAACAATTTAGCACAAATATTGAGCTCGAGTCTTAAAATTGAATACAGAAAGAAGCCTTCGATATGTGCATCTAGCTACTACTACATTTGACAGATTACAAATTAAATTCGTGAAACGTTTCACAAAGAAAAATTATGAAACAGTGATAGTATTAAATGAAGATACCAATAATATGGATGAAAGAGAATGATCAGATAGAGCTAATACAATAGACACCATCATCCCGGTGATCAAACCAATAGGGAAATACCAAATCATCACACCATCCCCTTAACTCCATATTTCATAAAAGAATATCAAGTATCTACCAAGTAAATGAAAGCAAGATTATAGAAATAATGTGTTCTTTTGTATGAGATCTTAAAACATTATCAGATTACTTGAGAAGAAGATATTGAATGGAGAACGATCAGATAGAGCTAATACGTGATTTGCCATCATGCCGGCAATCAAACCAATAGGGAAACCTATTAATCATCAATTCATTCTCACTTATCCAATTCAGAGGGAAATAAATATCATGGAAATTCTGAATGACTACATCTATCATCTCACTCTAAAGAATCAGTCTGTAGAGGGAACACAAGATTAGCAATTTCACAGTAGACATAAACCCTAACATTACTTTCGGAAAACAATTCAATGTAGATGAAGACAATGACTAAAGAATGATCAGATAGAGCTAATACGTGATTTGCCATCATACCGACAATCAAACCAATAGGGAAACCTATTAATCATCACTTCATTCTCAATTAACAATATGGCATAGAGTGTAAGAGCATGGAAATTCTGAATCAATAGATTTAGTCTCAGAATTGCAGAATTTATAACATCAAGGCCAGTAGGCCATTCAGTCCCGAAAGATGGTGTTATTTTTAACTGATATCCTCATAGACTCATCCAATAGATTGAAATAAATTCAATACTCAAAATGAAATGTTATTCTCATGGCAAATCCCAAAAGGTAATGGCAGAATCCGCTACTCAAGGCAATAGGATATGAGATCGCACTCCGACTGAAGAACAGGAAATTCTCTCTCGTAAGAGAAAGACTCTCAACCATCCATACATCAGATCAGAGGCTCAATCTACGACGATTATAAATGGAATATACGAACACTATCAAATCCGCTCCAAATATATATATATATAATCGTCGATACAAAACAAATGAATTCAATCGTCGATTGTAAATAAGCCTCAGAATTGCAGAATTAATAACATCAAGGCCAAAAGGCTATTCAGTCCCGAAAGATGGTGTTATTTTAACTGATATCCTCATAGGCAAAAATCATGTTATTCAGAATAAGAATGTAATTCAAAGAAATGTAATTCTCATGGCAAATCCCAAAAGGTAATGGCAGAACCTGCTACTCAAGGCTATAGGATATGAGATCGCGCTCCTTACGAAGAACAGGAAACTCCCTCTCCTAAGAGAGAGAATCTCAACCATTCATGAATCGAAAGGAGGCTCAATCTGCGACGATTATGTATGGAATTTACGAACACTAAAGAAATCCGCTCCAATTAAAGCATAGTCGTCAGAATTAAACAACACTCATAAACAACAAATTGATAGTTTAAAGAAGAAGAAGTGAAACCGTAATGCGATTGCAGCAAGATGTAAGCGGCCGCCATTGAAACGTTAAAACCCTAGAGTGAGAGAGAAATAATATGAATGATTTGAAATGAGGCCTTGGCAATACTTCTTACAGGATGAGCAGCCGTTGATGAAAATAGGGCGGTTTTATCACTTTGCTATTTAGGTTATTCATGTTACAGTGTTAGTCGTAAGTATATAATATTAACGTAGGAAATAATCGTCCAAAGTCATTTTTTTTTAAATTGTAATGTCTCAAAATACATGTGATAAAATTAGTAACACCTATAATAGTTGGGGAGAGGAAAATTTTCAAAGTGAGAAGATTGAGAACAAGATAATGAAAATTGAAAATTTAAGTAAAATCATTAGATTATCTTAAATTTGAATTTTAAACTAGAATTGGAAATTCGAGAGTTTATTTATAAATAATATTTAACTATTAAATAATAAATCATTCAAAATATTTTAAGCTTTATAAATAAAAATTATTCAAAATGCTTGTTCATAACCAACTTTTAAATCAAGAATTTAAATCATTAACAACATTTGTCTCATTGCTAACATCAAAATTGTCTAAATCATCTATAACATCATTACCATCATCAACTTCATCGCCATCATCTTTTTCTACTTTTTTTTTCATCATCTTTGTCACATATTTCTTTTTCGTTTTCTTTACATTCAGTACTCTATATATACAAAAGTGTTTGAGATGATGATAAATTATACGTATCATTTTCTTTAGTTATCCACTCATCATCAGAATAAACATCTTCAACGTATTTTCTTAATACTTGTTTGTCATTTAACATGATGTTGTACATGACAAATACCAAGTCATTCATTTTTTTATATAGATTATTTCTACGCTTTGCATGAAGAATATTAATGTTCTAATTTTAAACTTTGAATAATTAGGTAAATCAAAAATATTTAAATATATGTAAAAACAAAAATATACCATTTGCAATGCACTCCAATTCTGTTCACATCCAGATGAACTGCAAATAAGACTAAGTATTCGAATATAAAACATTTGTAATTTTGGACATTTATAACCTTAAGAATCTCACCATTCAATTGGAGACTTTGTGTTTATTGTCATTTTGTTGGGAATACATCGGAATAATAACCACATTTGTGATAATAAATTATTCTCCACTTGATTGAATTTTTAGGAGCGAGAAACAACAAACATAAAAAGAAATATATAAATGAAACAAGAACACCAAGAATTTAACATGGAAATCCTCCTCAAATTATGGAGTAAAACCACGAGACTTTTGTCTAAAAGAAGCTTCACTGTAATCAAATGTTAAACACGAAACAAATGAACATAAGAGATAAACAAGAAGAGATCTCACTATCTCTCTACAAGTGTATGCTAGATGACTTTCATATGTGATTTGATAAGGCAACTTCCTCTAGCTTTTATAGCAGAACGAGAACAGCTCAAGGGTCTTTTTCCAATAAGACAACCATGTCATATTTAATACAAAAGGACTCTTAAGCTTTTGGGCTTCTAGACATCTGGGCTTCTAAACTTCAAGGCTTCTGGCTTCTAAACTTCTTAATCGGGTTGGGATTTTCTTACATAGTTGGGAGCCTAAACAAATAACCCAGCAAATCCCCATCACAACTATGGAAGGGGTGTTGTCAAACCCGCAGTTGAACAACAAAATTCGAACGCCTTTTGGTAGTTCTTTGGTCAGCATATCTGCGCCATTATCATTTATATACACTTTCTCTAAAACCAGTAACTTTTCATCTAGAACATCACGAATCCAATGATATCTCACATCAATGTGTTTCGATTTAGAGTGAACTGTTGAGTTTTTCGCAAGGAAAACCGCACTTTGACTATCACAAAATAGCACGTATTTATCATGCACAAAACCAAGTTCAGATAATAATTTCTTAACCTAAATAAATTCTTTACAAGCTTCGGTTGCTGCAATAAGTTCAGCTTCAGCGATTGACAACGCAACACATTTTTGAAGTCTAGATTGCCAAGCAACAACTCCCCTGCAAAGTTAATCAAATATCTAGAAGTAGATTTTCTCGAATCAACATCATCTGCCATATCATAGTCGGTATAACCAATTAAATCCGGACTCTCATTTCCAAGGCAAAGTCTCAAACTTGATGTGCATCGAAGATATCTCAATATCCATTTCCCAATGTTCTTTTTCTAGATTGGAAAGGAACCTACTCACAGTGCAAACGACATGAGTAGTATCTGGTCTTGTGCTAACCATGTCATACATAAGACTTCCAACAGCAGAACAATAAGGAATATTCTTCATATCTTCTTTCTCATCATCGTTTGAAGGACAAAGTTCAGAGCTCAATTTAAAATGTGCTGCAAGAGGTGTGAAAACACTATTGGCCTTCTCCTACAACACTTTTTTAATATATCGTTCTTGAGACAACCCATAAAATCTTTGTCTTTCTATCATGACTGATTCTAATACCAAGAATCTGATTCGCTGGTCCAAGATCCTTCATCGCAAAGGACTCCCCTAAGTCTTGTTTTAACCTATTAATTGTCATAGCACTTTGACCAACAATAAGAATGTCATCAACATAAGGTAAGAGAATAATAAAGTCATTAAGAGAGAATTTTGTATAAATACACAATGGTCGGAATTAGTCTTCTTATAGCTTTGTTCCTTCATGAATAACTCAAACTTCTTATACCATTGTCGAGGAGCTTGTTTCAAGCCATACAAGTTTTTCTTCAATCTGCAAACATAATTCTCTTTACCCATCAAGTTGATTCATGTAAATATCTTCTTCTAATTTACCGTGAAGAAAAGTCGTCTTCACATCCATTTGTTTAACTTCCAAATCAAGACTAACTGTCAAACTTAAGACAACTCTAATTGAAGTTATTTTAACAACAGGAGACAATCAGTTTTTTTAGGGTCATTTGATTGTCATCATTAATCATAGCTAGGGTTTGTCTAACTTTGATTTCTGACCCTCCCACTTTTGGGATTTTAATGAAATGGTTTTAACCGTTTTCCCAAAAAAACAACAAGAGACAATATTTCATCAAAATCAATACCCTTCCTTTGACTAAACCCTTTGACAATCAAACATGCTTTGTGTCGTGGAGCTGAAGTATGCTCATCTTGCTTCAGTCTATATACCCACCTATTTTTCAAAACTTTCTTTATTTTTGGTAATTCTACCAACTCAAATGTATTATTTTCATGTAAATATTTTATCTCATCTTTCATAGCATCAACCCATTCTTCGCTATCTTTAGCCTCTTCATATGACTTTGGCTCCCCCCATCTGTCACCAACGTATATTCATTAGGATAATATCTAGTTGAAGGGTGTCGATCTCTCGTAGACCGTCTAAGTGGAATTATAGTAATTTATCTTGCTCTCTACTATCGTTCTCCATGTGAACATCATGTTCACCCTCAATATCATCCTCTTGCACCCAATTTTCAGTTGAAATAGGTGAATCAGATAAATGAACTTTATCTAAATTTATCGACTCACATTTTTACTTCAACTCATCGTCTTTAGCTTTATCACTTTCCTTTGTAGTCTCATCTTCAAACAAGATAACGCCGCGACTTTTGACAAGCTTCTTTGCAATTGGATTATACTTTCTGTAGCCGAACTCATCTTGGCCATAACCCAAGAAGATGCACTCACAACTTTTCACATCTAACTTTTATCTTTCATCCTTTGGAATGTGAAAAAAGAACATACATCCAAATACTTGTATATGATCATAAGAAACCTGTTTATTTGTTCATACCTTATTTGGAACTTCACTGTCCAAAGCAACTGTAGGACTCAAATTAATAACATGTACCACTGTGTGTAATGTTTCACCCTAAAATGTCGGGGATAAATTTGTTTCTGAAAGCAAGCATCTAATCCTCTCAACAATTGTGTTGTTCATCTTTTCTGCAAGGCCATTCAACTCAGGAGTCTTTGGAGGTGTCTTCTGGTGTCTGATCCCATATTGTTTGTAGTATGCATCAAATTGACTACAATACTCACCACCATTATCACTACGAATGCACTTGATCTTCTTTACCGTCTCTTTCAACAAGAACATGAAATTCCTTGAACTTGTTTAAAACTTCACCTTTTTTTTCAAAACATATATCTAAAGCTTTCTGGAATTATCATCAATAAATGTTATAAAGTAAAGAGAACCACTATTAGTTCGTACCTTTAAAGGTCCACAAACGTGTGAATGCACCAACTCTAAGAGATCTGACTTTCTTGAGGGAGGATTATGCTTGAACGATACTCGAGTTTTCTTTCCCACAAGACAATGAGAACAATTCTCCAAATATGTCTCACTCAAACCCGGAATAGAATTTTGCTTAACTAGAAAATTCAACCCTTTACACTAATGTGACCAAGTTTTCAGTTCTATAACTTTGAAGCTTCTTTACTTCATACAACATTCACATCATCTTTACTTATTAAAGATTGCATTAAATATTAATTTGAAAACTTATCTCCTCGAGCTACAACGAGGTTACCTTTTGAAAGTTTCCATTTTCCATAACCAAAAGAGCTTAAGAAACCATCATCATCATCAAGCTTTCCAGTTGAAATCAAATTCCACCACATGTCTAGAGCATGTCGAACATCTTTAAGTAGCAACTTCGACCCATTGTTAGATTCTAGGAAAACATCGTCAATACCAATAACCTTACTTACGACATTATTACCCATCTTCAATACTCCAAAATTACCAGAAGTATAAGATTTAAAGTAATCTTTTTTTGGCGTAACATGTATGACGGTTCTTGTGTCAAACACCCAAGTTGACTCATCGCATACAAGGTTAATTGTATTCTCACCGTGAATAGTGAAGAGATCATAAGTAGTTGCTGAGATACGATCTTCAGAATCATATTTCTTTTTCTTTGATCCATTTGCTTCATTTTTTAGCTTATAACAATTCTTCTTCATGTGTCAACTTTTGCCACAATGGAAACATTCAGTTGGCTTGTATTTTGACTTAGATTTGTTATGACTCTTATGTCTCGACTTATATTCCTCACCTCTACTATCCTGTCTTTCCCGATTTTCAGCAATAAACACATTTGACTGTGACGAAGAGCCTTGAGATTTTCGTCTCAATTCTACATTTAAGATACCACTTTTGGCCATCTTCAATGTTACTGCACCATTAGAAACAGAGTTACAAAGATAAACTATAAAAGTCTCCCATGAATCAAGTAAAGTAGTCAATAACCAAAGCCCTTGAACATCGACTTCGAAGTTTATACCCATTCCTAACATCTAATCAAGAACACCCTGAAACTCATTCAAGTGGTCATCCATAGAAGCACTATCATTATATCTCAAATGAATAATTTTTTGGAGCAAAAATTATTTGTTACTTCCTGTCTTTGAAGCATACAAATTCTCAAGCTTACCCCCACAAAGTAGGTGCATTGTCTCATGTTGTATGTGGTTATAAACATTCTCTTCAACAAATTGACGAATGAAACCACATACATGTTCATGCTCAAAAGACCATTCCTTATCAGATTTGGAGATGAGTTTCTCACTACCAAAAATAGGTAAATGCAAAGACTTCACAAATAGAAGATCTTTTATTTTACCCTTCCAGATATGATAGCCTGAACCATTCAACAAAATCATTTTATTTGTGTTAATCTCCATAAAACAATAAAAGCGCTTAGAACTAATCTCCGATACCACTATGTTGGGAATACAGCGGAATAATCACCATACTTGTGATAATAAACTATTCCCCACTTGATTGGATCTTTAGGAGCGAGAAACAACAAACATAAAAGGAAATATAAATGAAACAAGAACACTAAGAATTTAACGTGGAAATACTTCTCAAATCAAGGAGTAAAACTATGAGACTTTTGTCTAAAAGAAGCTTCACTATAATCAAATGTTAAACACGAAACAAATGAAGATAATAGATAAACAAAGAAGAGATCTCACTATCTCTCTACAAGTGTATGCTAGATGACTTTCATATGTGATTTGATAAGGCAACTTCCTCTAGATTTTATAGCAGAACGAGAACAGCTCAAGAATCTTTTTCCAGTAAGACAACCATGCCCCTATTTAATACAAAAGGACTCTTGAGCTTTTGGGCTTCTAGACTTTCGGACTTCTAAACTTCAAGACTTATGGCTTCTAGACATCTTAAACGGGTTGGGCTTTTATTACATAGTTGGGATCCTAAACAAATAACCCAACAATTTTTGCAAATTTAGAACAAAAATAGTCCTCTTTTAGCATTTTTTTAATGATTCAAGTTGGCTATCTAATTTACTTATCATATTTTTACCGGTTATCATCCTTTTAATAAAACTATATAAACTCCTTTTAAATCACAATTATAATAATATTGAGGATTTAGATAATAAACAACATGTAATGATTTATGGAGTTGAATTGTCCATTGTTCATCAACATTCAAATAAGTTCATAACTAAAATGAAGAAAAATAATATATTATGAATACATAGATAAATGAATATTTTATATAATTAAAATTAATAAAAATACAAATGTTACTTATTTTCTCTTTATATTGTTGAATTTGACTCTAATCTTTTCTTTAGCTTCGCTTCATACATTTGTTCATAAATAAAATTCATGGCAGATTTAACATATGAATCCACCATTCTAAGTACTTTAATTAGAGGTCTCGCAACTTTGAGACATATAATTATATTTGACCATAATTGACTACCAATAACCATTGCCTCAATTTTCTTTCCATCAATTGTACTCGTAAATGAACTTGATCTCTAATTTCTTAAACTAAACATAGTCATCAGTGGAAGTTTTAAGTTAATAAAATCCCTAACGTGAAATATGCATTGAAAAATCTTGTCTTGTTAGACTAATCAGGTTTCTTCCATCAGTAAATATCGTAACATAGATATAAGTAGAGTTCTCGAGTATATATACCTTGTTATGCTTTTAGCACTCTCAATTGTCAAGGTATGGACATGTATTTTTCTCTTTCAAAATCTTCTAACATGAGATCAATACAAAGAGCAACACAATGAGTCAAATATAACATTTTTCTTTTTTTCATCAACAATTCACCAACTAATTTGTAATTAGCAACATTGTCACTAACTATTTGAACAATATTTTCTTCTCCAACTTCTTCTACAAATGCATCTAACATTTGAAATATCTTATCCGCTGTCTTAGAAATGTCGGAAATTTCAATGAAAGTTAACAAGTTCATTCATTTAGGACTGTTAACAAAAAAAATTGCATATGGGACGTCTTTTCTTATCGAACTATCTGACATAATTGAGCAACCTATTTTTCTCCATTCTATCTTAAAATCTCTTAAAAAGTCATGTACTAGTTTTACCTTTTTCTTTAGATATTTCACTTGTACTTCATGATAAGTAGGTGGTTTAAATCATGGACCATGACTAGCAATCATTTCAAGTGCTTTTTCAAAATAATGATTTTTCAAAACATTGAAAAGAATGGAACTAGTATAGAGAAAATGAGAGATCATTTGACTTAGTAGTTTTTTTATACGTTTGATCTCTTTATAAAAGGTTGTCTCGCACCTTTGTCAAATTGTTTTGAAACAATTTTCATATCCTCTCCTTCATCATCTTCATTCTCATATATATCTTTTTGTCTTTTTCTTTGTTTTGCCTCATTTTTTCGATAAAAAATTTCTAATCTTTAATTTCACATAATCAGGAACAAATACAAGGCTCAACATATCTTTGTGTGTACAAGTTAAATGATGTTTGAAACGATATATTTCACCCGAAAATACTTTCTTAGAATTGCTATCAACATTAATTTCATACTCTTCAACCAATATCAAATTTATTTCCAGGTTTATTCTTATTTAACTTAGAAGCGATATAACCCTATATTAAAGTTGTTTTATAAGTTAAACTAACCTGGTAAAATATAAAACAATAATATTTTAATAAATTATATATTTATTATATTTATCTTGTGGTATTAATAATAAATTATATAAAAAATATGTAACATAAATAATTATATATTATTATTATTATTGATTTATTATTTAATAATAAAAATTAAAAAAATAAAAAAAATATATTTATTTTAATATAGAACATTAAATCATTTAATAATAAAAAACGAAAAAAGTGAGTATGTTACCTAATTTTCCCTTATTATATCATTGCTCGTTTAAAAAGATTAGTGTATCAATTTTTTAACTATTTATAAATATATATTTATAATGATTATTATTTATTATTTGTAAAAATATATAATTAAATTTAATATTTAAAAATTAAAAATCAAACATTGAAAAGAAAAATTGTTATTTTTTTAATATAGAAATCAAATTATTTAATAATAAAAATTTAAGAAAAGAGTAGCGTTATTTTATTGTTTTACAGTATCTAACTTTTCTTTTCTCCTATTATTATTTATTTAATATTTAATAAAATATGAGTGTACAAATTTTTGTAAATATTCATAAATATATATTTAAGATAATGAATAATTTATAATTTTTAAAAATACATAATTAAATTAATTGTTTAATAAAAAAATTGAAAAAAGAGAATCATAATTATTTTTTAAATAGAATATCAAATCATTTATTATGCGATAAAAATTTGAATATCAAATAATCTAATTCTTTTATAATTTGATTGAGTTATTTAATTTTCTCTTTCTTGTTATTTAAAAGTTTTATTGTACTATTATTTTTAGATAATTATAAATATATATTTAAAATTATTAGTAATTTATAATTTTTAAAATAAATAATTAAATTTATTATTTAATAATATAAAAAAAAGAAAAAAAACCATTTATTTTTTTAATGTAAAATATCAAATCATTTAATATTATAAAACTGAAAAGAGAGTTATGTTATTTTATTGCGTCTCAAAATATAAAATATCAAATAACTCAAAATATAAAATATCAAATAACTCAAAATATAAAATATCAAATAACTGAATAATACTATTATTTTATAGTTGTATAGTGTTACTTAATTTTTTCATCTTTTATCCTTACTTATTTAATATTTTTAAAAATATTAGTTTACAAAATTTGTTAATAATTATAATTATATATATTTAAAATGATTCATAATTTATAAGTTTTTTAAATATATAATTAAATTTATTATTTAATATTAAAAATTTGAAAAAAAATGTGATTATTTTTTTTATATAGATCATCAAATTATTTAATAATAAAAAATTAAAAAGAGAGTAAAATTATTTTATTGTGTGGTAAAAGATAGAATATCAAATAATCTAATAACATCGTTATTTTATAGTTCTATAGTTACCTAACTTTTGGGATACAAATTTAGTACCGTTGTTACAAAATTTTGTCAAATTTTCTATTCTCCTAATATCTTATCATTTAAAGAGACTCCTAATAAACTCCGTTACTTATTTAACGATAATTATCTTATTTTTTTTTATAATTTTTAATAAATAAAATTCTAATTATTTTATTTCTTTTTTTTCATTCATATTCCATTCTTTCAACGTCTGATCAAATTCCTCTATAGAAACCAACATATCTACCCCGATTATTCTTCTTTATCGTTAGAAGAGCTTAAGATCTGCTCCGCGACCAATCAGATCTGGCTATATTGATAGGCGGTAATATTTATATAACTTGGTAATGTTTGGTACCAATAGTGTTAGGATCTAGATCGCCGCTGGGGAACCGGGGGTTGGACCGGTTAGCGGTTTACACTCGAATGGTGGTGGTTAATCCGGTTAGAGATTAACACCGGGGTTTCAATACTACACAACCTGTCACAAACCCTTGAACTAGGTTCAAGCGCGGAAGAGGTTTGCTTTCAGGTTGAAGCGGCACGCTTGTATAATAGGCAGAAACGGTATTGTATAATGAATGTTTGAAATTTGATGGGTCGGTTTTGGTATCCTGGAATTTCGGCTTGGATAGGATTAAGTCGGCTATAGTGGTATAGATTGGTTAAGTAATGGAACCGGCAGACAGTAAATAACACGACAGTTTTTATGGATGTTCGGAGATAAAACTCCTACGTCACTCCTTCCTCTCGAAACCGCGAGAAGGATATTCACTAAGGAATACAAGTACAAACCGATCGAGACTTATTTCCTGCTCGATAACACTCTTACAGTTTTCACCGAAATTGTAAAACACACTTTAACTTTCAACACTTAGGCTTTCTAAAACAGCACACTCTTATCACTTGTACTAATGCTCTTAGCGCTTGTTATCCCAATGTATGTCCCGCATTTACTCTTCTGCAACTGCCTCCTTTTATAGGTGAAATATGCCAACGGTCATATTTCACTTCCTTGAATCTGATTGGCTGAGCAGAGGTGCAGTGATTCAGTGTTTCAGAGGTTCAGACCTGCGGTCATTTCCTTAGACCTGATGGTCAACCTCAGACCTGGTATTCTGTCTCAGACCTGTCGGTCTGTTCTTCCGGTGTGTAAGACAAACCTGCCGGGTTTGTCTTTTACTTGATGTAGGCACTGTCTGTTGGACAGTTGTCTGTACTTGGAAGATTTCCTTTCTGTTTTATCTCGAAGTGGAAAGATCCGGTAGTACTGTCTTCTGCAGCCTACAGTCTTTCCTCAGACTTGCATGAATATGGAAGTGTTTAGTCTGTTC
Organism: Impatiens glandulifera; assembly: GCF_907164915.1. Lineage (NCBI taxonomy): Eukaryota > Viridiplantae > Streptophyta > Magnoliopsida > Ericales > Balsaminaceae > Impatiens > Impatiens glandulifera. The sequence continues at coordinate 15,373 of NW_025919311.1, forward strand.
CTTTGATATCGTTCTCAACAGATACCCGAATTGTCTTCTTGTGCTGGTCGGTCATTTGACCTAACCGAAAGGCTTTTGGTATGAGTGATGTAACCGGACTTCTTCCGGTTATTTCTCTGCCTTGTGGATGATCGACTGTTTGATGATTCCGGTTTTAAGCTTTGGCCGATCCTTTCTTTGTGCGGTCACGTTCCGAATACTCTTGATCGGTTTACTAGCTTGACCGGTTAGTTTTCTTTAGCCGGTTCCGGTTCGGTTCCTTGTTCCTGCATGGAAAGTTTATTTAATTTAGGTATGTTTGAACCGGTCTGATTTTATCTAACAATTTCTCCCTTTTTGATTATTTTATTTAAAATTATCAAAATCATGTAAGTTTGCAACCGTAGGCCGGTTGTTTTGTTTGGCCGAATTTTTGAAACTGACTTTGGAGAATTTTTTTTTTTCGAAAAATTTTGAGAAAAATTTTGGAAGAATCTTTATCTTTTATCTTATCAATTTCTCCCTTTTTGATTATTTTATTTAAAATTATCAAAACTAAGTAGAAATGCAAAGGATGGCCGGTTTCAAAAGTAACTTTATATATATAGATAACCGAAAGAGACAAAATATATATAAAAACACTAAGGCAATAAGAGAGGAAAGATAGTCCCTATTCAGAGTCCGAGAAGTCATATATGCTCTTTTTCTTCTTCGGTTGCTGCCTACTGCTCGGCTCGGAAGGTCGTCGTGTTGTAGACCGGGATTGCAACTGTTCTTCGACTTCTTCTTCGACTTGGTCGGCCTGCGATGCACTCGTGACGACCGTGTCAATGACCTCATTGAGCAGCTCGGCTATTTGAACTTTCTTAGGGGCCTCCCTCTTTCGCTTTTTCGGTGCCGAAGCGGAGGCGGCCACCTTTCTCTTCTTGTTTTCCTTAGCGAAGCCGTCCAGCCTCCGTGCTTCCCTTTCCAACCGTGCGGCATCCTCCGCAGCTTGAGCGGCTACTTTCTTTGTGAGCCCCGGGTACTTAGTCTCTGCAATTCGAAGTCGCTCGGCCTCTTTTTCTTCTTCGGTGAGTTGAGTGGAACGCGGTGCCTCCTTTTCTTTACTCATTTCGGCATCTAGCGCATCCTGGACCCTTTTAGCCGTCTCAGCATCGACCGCTATTGCCGCGGCATCCACGTTCACCTTTGCCCTTAACAATTCGGCAACTTGTTCGGAAAGCGCTTTCAGTTCGGCCACGAGACCCACATTTGTCTTCTCGAGTTCGGAGACTCGGTCGAGTGTAGTGCCCACCAGGTCATCACTCATTGATGTCAACCATTGATCGGTCTCTCTTTCAAGCCGGTCGAAGTCTTTCTTTAAATCGGAGGTCAAGTCCTCCAGAATTGCAGTTCGCTGAACACATTTACTGCGCTGAACCGCCTCTTCCCGCATATCTTCGCCGATTTCTGAGAACCGTTCCTGATTTCTTTCCAGAAGATGCCTTGTGGCGTCGGTGAACTTGAGGGCCGAATCAAATATTCTGTTGGATCTATCCTTGAACGGCTGAACCGCGGAGTCTTCGAACTCTTGAATGCGGCTATCAATCCGTTCCGATATGGATGCTTCAAGATTTTGAAGTCGATCCTCAACCCATTCTTTAGTGACGTCTGAAGCGGGGACTTCCGGTTGTGAAGGAGGGGATGGCCCGATGAGATTGGGATCGGTTCTTTCATTGGATTCCATTGAAGCCGCATTCACCCTTGGAGGTGTTGGGCAGTTAACCGGAAACTTTTCGATCTAGGGAGCCGTATAGACCGGTATTTGCATTCGGCTGCATATGGCCTCTAGTCGTTTGATTTCTTGAATTAGTTCCCCTTTGGCTTTCTCAAGCCTTACTAATACCCGCGGCGCTACGGTGTCCACCGATTCCATCGTGTTGAGCTCCTCCGTAATTTTCCGGATACGTGTTGTTAGTTTCCGAAGTTGGACCTTCGGTAACAAGAGACAAGTTCGGTGTTGTACCTCTTGAAGTGTGTTGGAGTTTGTAACGTTCATCATCAGGTCCTCTACTTCCTCTAGTCTGCGGATGCATTGCTCGTCTGTGTGGCCCGGTAGGATTTCTCTATACGGTGTACCAAACCGGTGCTCGTGCCACTCCAGGTATAGTTCTTCAACCGACTCGGCTCTTCTTCTGACGCCTTGAAGGAGTTTCCGAGATATCCTATCGGCCTCTGCTTCTTCGGCCTCCTCCCTCTCTGTGTCGCCGCCTTCATCATCGGCTTCTTTATCAACCTCTTCTCCACCCTCGGTGGTTTCAGGGTTGGTGTTTGGTCCGGCATCATTGGGGATCTGAGCCGAATGGTCGTCTTCATTGACCGTTCTATCATCCTCGGTCTTCTCCGTGTCGGTTCTCTTAGAGAAGGGAGTCGACTCCTCATCCTCGGTTTGCTGCGGTAGTTCCGAGGGGGTTACTGTCTCCTTTCCTTTGCTTTCAGCCTTTGCTTTGGCTGGGGCCGCTTTCTTGTCGGCTTTCTTCTTTCGGCCATCTGTGGAACTGGGGGCCGGCTGCGTCCTTTCTAGGAATTGCCTTGATCTGATGAGGCATCGTTCTGCGACAGCAACGCCGGGACCGATGTCGAGATTTAGGTGAAGGAAGATCTTACCGAGAGGAACGGCGTATCTCCACGACCGGTTTGAATCCGGTTTCACCATATCCATTAGGTTGCTGAACACCGCCTTTGCCCAGTTAACCTTTCGTCCTTCCAACAGACCGATCAGCATCTTGATTTTGTCTTTTGTGAGGTTGCTGAAATTTCCTCCCCTCGCCAGAATCGCCCTTGCGAAGATGTCACATACTGGGATATACTTCGGCTTCAACATTTGTTTGCTGCCGATGCTTTGATCGGCTCTTTAGTTGCCGATAGAATCTTGCAAGCCGCCTCAAAAGTGTCCTGCTCTATTTCTGCCGTTGCATCCTGGCCGGTTGTCGGAAGACGCGGGCTTACTGCCACCAATGCCTCAGTGAGCTCTATTTCAGAACCGCATACGGTTGCGGTGATTTTGTTGTTGGAGATGGTTGCGGTTTTGAAGAACTCTTCGACCGCATCCTTGTATATAACATGAGGCCCACCGAGGAAATATTCCAGACCGGTTTTGATTACCCGGTCAGTAACCTCCTTCGCCTCGGACGTACCATTCAACCAGATTTCCTCGAAATCCACCTGAGATAGGAGTCTGAACAAAGCCGAATCACGCCCCATATTAGAGAGTTTGAGAGAGTGTGAGAGATAGCCGCTTCAGAGAGTTAGAAAGCTTAGAGAGAGAAAGCAGATTCGCGTGAGAATGAAATAAAATGACCGAAAGTCCCTTTTATAGATGCGGTTTGGAAGCCCAACTGTCCCATCAATATTGGGCGGGAATTTTCAAAATGAGGAAGCGGCAAACCGTGGGCGGGAATTTTCAAAATGAAGTAAGCGGCAAACCGTGGGCGCCAAACCATGGGCGGTAAACAAAAAAAGGGGGCGGCAGTTTTGGCGGGAAATTTCCCTCCAAAGGCCTTTGCTTATGTCATTGATGACGCACTCTTCTTCTTGAAACCGATTGATGATACGGTTTCTAAGTCTAACCGGTTATTTTGAGTGATCAGAGTGTTTGCAATTTAGTTTAAGCAATTTTATATGACCGGATAAGAACGCGATTTGAAGATGGTAACCGGTTACTTAGATAAATGTTAAAGGAATTAAGAAGACACGGTCATTTAAACTGAAATGAGATTGAATTCAATAAATATTGCAGAGAGAAGACCGACAAAAAATTCGGTATTGAAATAGGCATACATAGATAATGGAAAGTACAACCTATGAAAAAGACATTCTAGAAATTCGGTCTATCGCCGAATCCTTGTCTAGGATGTTTGAGGAAGAGGCCGGTGTGCCCGGTCCGAACTCTGGCCGGTACCCAAGAATCAGCTTGCTAATATGCGGTGCATACCCGAGACCTCTCTTAGTCAGCACCATATTCTTGAGGTTTTCCCATATGACCGTTGACCAGTTGATGGCCGATTCGCAAAGGATGTGGGTCATAATGTTGTAGGTATTTCTAGAATACTGTTGATTCGGCGATTGACACAGAATCGAACGAGTCACGATTTCAAGGAGTAGTTGACCGTGACTAGCAAGCTGGGTTTTTGGCCCATAGTGTTCCACCGGAGAAGAGGTGGCTGATAGATATTGGGCAGTTTCAAATCTTGCAAGATCCTGTATAGTCGGAAAGTCCGAAAATCCTTCAGAGGGTAGACCGAATAGGGAGGCAAATTCAGCCTCATCGATCCAGAGTGTATGGTCTCTGACGGTAGAGACGATGTATTTTCCCCTGATGCAGGCGCTTCGAAAGAAGGCCTTGACATCTTCTAGAAGTATTGGACCGGCCTCTTCAAGGAAAGGTTGAAGACCGGTCTCAGTGAGAGAGTGAAACATGAGCTTCTGATCAGGATTTCCGTCCCTCTCTCCCATGCAGGAGTTGAAATTAATGCTTAGGAAGTTACCCAGAGTTCGGCTCGGCATGATTTCGGTATTGAAAGAGATGGGATTTAAAGGATTTCAGAAGTGTTCTAATGCTGTTGGATGTGGTAAATTGAGTAGAGAATAGCTCCTTATATAGGGTCGGTTTTGGAGGGAAAAATCTAAGCATTGATTGTCAGTTTTGTTTTATTAAGGAAAATAATCTTTACCTTTTCAAGGCGCATGGGGAAGCGGCAGATTGCGAAGCCCGAGGTAGGTGTTAGTTGGGAAGTAACCAGGTTAGTTGGATATTAAATGTGCAGATGGTTGAGAGTTATCTCATTAATTAGGGATTATCTCATTAAATGCACTTGAACGTAACCGAGATTAATTAGATAAGACCGAAAATAACATAGAACAATGCCGAAATGTCATGAATAATAATGAGGGGAAACATGAAATCAAAAGAGACGTAAATGAAACCGAAAGGAACACGGATGAGGCCGAAATGATCAAACATGAGTTGGATAAAGATGCACCCGGTGCATGAAGCAAAACGACCGGGTGTAGGAAGGAGTGTCTTAGGGTGCATAGGAGTCGACGTCACCGTTGTGGCGGTTTCTTCTCCTCCAAGCTCTCTCGAACCGCCTATAAAATGGGTCGGTTACTTCTTTAGTTAGCACCTGAGCTTGGTTCAAACCTTCGCCGGGACAGGTTGGGACTCCAAGCTCCACAAGGAGGCAGCTTAGTTGGGGGATGAAATCGACTGATCGGATGCCGACCATCCAAATAAGGATGTCAAAAAGCACTCTAGACCAGTTTACCGGTGTGCCGGTGATTACAGCCGCCATCATGTTGAAGTTCGAGACACTGTAGGTATTTGTGACATCCCTTCCAAAGATGCTCTTACCGATCACATCATTTAAAAGCTGATATTCAGCTCTCAGACGCGATTTTGCTCCGTGATCTTCAACTGGTTCGTCAGACCGGGAAAAGGCGACGAAGACCTCGGCCTTTACATCTGCCGGAATGTCTAGATCTGTTATCCCGTGCCTTGGCAGGCTAAGACACCGCGCAAAGTCCCGTTCGGTGAAGTCAAAGACAATGCCTCCCACTTTGGATTGAATGTGGGTTTCAAAGTGGGGGGTGCCCCTAAACACCTTTGCGTGGTAGAAAAATTCCAAAACGGATTCCGGATAGATGGTATGTTTGTCGTCTAGGAAACACTAAAGGCCGGTTTCCTCTAGAGATTTGATCATTTTATATATCTCATATTGATCTGTGGTTGAGCAGGATTGAAAATCAACCTGAAGGATGTTGGGAAACTGAGACATTTTTGCCTTAGTGAGAGGATGTTCTTTTGTCTTGTGAGTGTTGTGGTGAATGTTTACTTCACTTAAATACTAGTTTAGGGATTATCCTATTGTCCAGATATTAAATGAGATGATATGTATTAACTGCAGGATAAGAGATTTTGCATGAAATAAGCAGGTTTGCAGTTTAGGTGTCGGTCATAGGCCTGGACTATGAAAGATATCAAAAGATCTTCACGTCTTTTTAGGCGCGACCATTTTACTTTGAAAAGGCCATATTTCAGAACAGACATCTCTAAACACTGATAATTATTCCACTTCTGTTTGGAGTTTAAATAATCTAAGATGACCTGCTTCCGAACCGGTCAGTCATCAGTTGTTCATCCCGATGCGGTTATTTGATGCATGCACCAAGTAGCCGGTCGGTTTACTCTATCTGATGAACTGGGCGGTTCTTCCATAGGTCACTCGAAAATTTGAAGTCCAACAGTTTAGGAGGAACTACCGGTTTTGTCTTGTCCGAACCGGTTTCCCTTTAAGCATCCTTAGGAATGATCTGGCTAATGTCGGTTAAGCCGAGAGTAAGTCTGAATTGAGAGAACTTAGCTTCCTGTAGAGGCTTAGTGAAGATATCGGCTACTTGTTGATCGGTCGATACGTATTCCAGCCGGATATGCTTCAACGTGACATGTTCCCTGATGAAGTGATGCCTTATATCGATATGCTTGGTTCTGGAGTGGAGAACCGGATTGTAAGTTATCGCTATGGCACTCGTGTTTTCACAGAAGATCGGGGACTCTTCGGCTATGACACCGAAGTCCTTCAGTTGTTGTTGGATCCAGAGGAGTTGAGAACAGCAACTTCCGGCCGCCAGATATTCAGCTTCTGCGGTGGATGTGGCCACCGATGTCTGTTTCTTGCTGTGCCATGACACCAATCGGTCACCTAGGAATTGACATGTTCCGCTGGTACTCTTTCGGTCAATCTTACATCCTGCATAATCTGCGTCTGAGTAACTTGTTAGATTAAAGGACGAGTCTTTTGGGTACCACAGACCGACGTCAGGTGTGCCCTTTAGATACTTCAGGATCCTTTTTGCGGCTGTGTAGTGCGATTGTTTTGGATTTGCTTGGAATCTCCCACATACACCAACTGCAAACAGGATGTCCGGTCTACTTGCTGTCAAGTATAGGAGGGATCCAATCATGCCCCGGTATGCAATCTGGTCTACCGATTGGCCCTCATCATCCCTGTCCAATTTAATTGATGAGCTCATTGGAGTAGCCGCCGAGGAGCAGGTGTCCATCCCGAATTTCTTCAGTAGCTCCTTGGTGTACTTAGGTTGGCTTATGAATGTTCCTTCCTTGAGTTGTTTAACCTGAAGACCTAGGAAGAAACTTAATTCTCCCATCATACTCATTTCAAACTTGTCAGTCATCATTTTTGAAAATTTATCACATAGATTAGGATCGGTTGAGCCAAAAATGATATCATCTACGTAGATTTGAACAAGTAGGATATGTTCCTTCTTTTCAAATTTAAACAATGTTTTATCCACCGAACCGATGGTGAAGTCATGTTGTAATAGAAATGCGGTTAGTGTATCATACCAGGCTCTAGGTGCTTGCTTTAGACCGTATAAAGCTTTATTTAGCCGGTATACATGGTTTGGAAATGCAGCATTTTTGAAACCGGGTGGTTGTTCAACATACACCTCTTCACGTAGGTCACCGTTCAGAAATGCACTTTTAACATCCATTTGAAAAACCTTAAAGTTTTTGAAAGCTGCAAAAGCTAGAAAGATCCTAATAGCTTCAATCCTAGCTACAGGGGTAAATGATTCTTCAAAATCAATGCCTTCTTCATGTTTGTAGCCTTGTGCCACTAATCTGGCTTTGTTCCTTGTGACCAAACCGTCCTCATTGAGTTTGTTTCTGAATACCCATCTTGTTCCTATGACCGATTGATCTTTCGGTCTGGGAGCTAGGTACCAGACTTTACTACTCTCGAACTGGTTTAGATCTTCTTGCATTCCCAAGATCCAATCCGGATCTGACAATGCTTCATCTATTCTTTTCGGTTCAATTTGGGATATGAAAGCGGAATTAAAATATCCTTCCAGAAGTTGACTCCTAGTTCGAACAGGTTCTGAAGGGTCACCTATAATTTGCTCAGGAGGATGTTTACTGTTTCTTCTGAGATTCAGTTCAGGGATGTCTACCAAATTACCGTTTATTTGATCAAGGCTAGACATGTCGGTAGGATGAACGAGATTGTCAGACCGACCGACTTCCTCGGATTGGACCGAAGTGTCAGCTTCCTGTTGTGGAACAGCTTGATCCGGCTGGGTTTCAATGTTACCCATTTGGTCATGGACAAATCGCCTGAAGACCGGAGTCTCATCTTCACTATCAGAATGAATATTGTTATTTTCCAATCTGTTGTGTAGATCAAAGCATGAAGCAGTATTGCTTTCAACCGATTCATCGAAAACAACGTGAATTGTTTCCTCCATGGTTGCAGTTCTATTATTATATACTCTATATGCTTTACTTACTGCTGAGTATCCTAGCATGATGCCAGTATCGGTTTTTGCATCAAATACAGTGAGTTGGGTCTTACCATTTATGTGTATATAGCACTTACAACCGAAAATCCTGAGGTACTTGAGTTTGGGAACTCTGTTAAAATAAACTTCATATGGTGTTTTGTTGTGAAATTTGTTTATTAAAGACCGGTTTTGTGTATAGCATGCAATGTTGATAGCCTCAGCCCAAAATTTCTGAGCAATGCCAGAATCGGCTATCATGGACCGTGCGGCTTCCTTGAGAGTCCGGTTTCTTCTCTCGGCCAGGCCATTTTGTTGAGGAGTCCTAGCACTAGACAACTCGTGTCTAATGCCGGATTCATCAAGATATGCAGTTAATGTACTATTGGTAAATTCGGTACCTCGATCACTTCGAATGCTATTAATGCGAGTTGATTTTTCATTTTGCAGGCGGTTAAGAAGTGTAATCAGGTTTGATACGGTTTCACGTTTAGATGGTAGAAATATTACCCATGTATATCTAGAATAATCATCAATAACTACCATGGTGTAGAGCATACCTCCTAGGCTAATGACCTGAATCGGTCCAAATAAATCCATGTGAAGAAGATCTAAGCATCGGCTAGATTGGATGTTTCCTTTACTCTTAAAAGATGACCTAGTTTGTTTACCCATTTGACATGCTGAACAAACCTTATCCTGGTTAAATACTATGTCAGGAATACCTTCAACTAACTTTTTACCACGAATGTAGTTTAAGGTTTTCATGTTTAGATGATTTAGTCTCTTGTGCCATAGCCAGGTTTGATCAGTCTTAGCTATCATGCATATAGGATATTCTACTCTAGTTTTCCAGTCTACCTTGTAAATGTTACCTATCCTATTTCCGGTCAGTAGTACGATACCTTGAGAGTTCTTAACTAAGCATGCATGTTTAAGAAATTCTACCGTGTATCCAGCATCACACATCTGACTAATGCTAAGCAGATTAAAACGTAGATTTTCAACTAGAAGTACATTATCAATAGTTAGGTTACCATGGACAATCTTACCCTTGCCCACAGTTTTACCTTTTGAGTTGTCACCAAAAGTGATTAAAGCACCGGTTACTGTTCTGATGTCGGTTAGCAAATTACTGTTTCCGGTCATGTGCCTGGAACAGCCGCTGTCCAAGAACCATTCAGAGTTTCCTAGCCGTTTCTTTGTATCCTGCAAAATGTATATATTTACAACTATTTGGTACCCACATTTACTTGGGTCCACATGCGATTAGTCCCTTAGGTATCCAGACCTTGATAAGACGGACGGTTTTCTTTGCTAGTGTTTTAACTATCCTTTTGGCACTCGGTTTCGTGTATCTAGGTTTTCCTACAGAGGTCTTAAAGGGTGATGGTCTTTGAATCGGTGATCTATGGTTTGACCTACACGGTTCAGGAAAGACTTTCTTATGTCTGAGGATTTCGGCTTTTCTTTTCACAGGGTCAAGCCATGATCCGGTTGGACCAACATAGTCGTATTTTAGCTTTTCTTCCCTATAGTATGCGGTCTCCTCTTCTTCAGCGGTCCAGGAGCTCTTAAGAAATTTTATAAAAGGAAGGTTTCCTCTTGTAAGCCTTGCTTTCTCTGTGGGTTTTCGGTCTTTGAGGCTATCCTCTGTGTATCCCAGGCCACGCTTACAACGAGGATGCCTGTAGTGTTTATTCATGTTCTTTACTATATCACTAGATCTCTTATAGGCGGCCATCTTATATTGAAGTCGGGCATTTTCTTCCTCGGTTAGTTCTCTAGTCGGTTCACTAGATTGTTCGGTCTTAGGATCTAATTCGGTCTCTAAAGTGTGGGTATCATCAGGTTGTATGACTTCCGGTTCAGTTATGATGAGTACCTCTGGTTCTGTCGGAATGGGTACTATGGGATCGGTTCTAATGTTGAGGTGCTTAGGTAGCATGGTTAGTAGGTTCTTATATTCTTCTACCATGTCATTCAATGCATTGTATAATTCATCTTTAGTAAATTCTTCACAAGGAGAGTCAAATACCTGTTCTTCATTTTCCATGAGACACGTGAGTTCATCATCACTGTCACTGTGAGCCCATAGACTTCCTCCATCATCGGCTATCAGTGCTTTCGGTACCTCACTTCCTTCACCAGTTTGTTGATAATTGTTTCGGTCATTCTGATAGTCCGGTTTCTGGGTATCCCTCCTCGGTTTCCTGCATTCCCACTTAAAATGTCCCAAACAGTTACAGTTATAGCATCTTACATTGGATTTGTCACCATAGTAGTTGTTTGTCGGTTGACTCCTTTTCATGAATCTCCCAAACTTCTGTGCAAGCATTGCCATGGCATCCTCAGTGAACTGTTCGGCGGTTTTGATCGGTGCGGGTGCAGGAACCGGTATCGGTGCAGGTGCAGGAGCAGGTGCAGCCGGTTCTGTAGATGTGATTAGTGCTCTGGTTGATGTTGAAGCCGAGACTTCCTCTTCGGTTCTAGATCTTATTTCGAACTCGTATGCCTTCAGATCTTCGAATACATCGTATAGTTTCATCTTACGTAGGCTCTTTGATTCCCTCATTACCATTGTCTTTATGTCCCAAGCACTTGGAAGAGATCTCAAAGCCTTCATAACTATCTCTTTGTTCTCATACTTCTTGCCTAGAGTTGCTAGTTCATCTAACACACCAGTGAACCGGTCACTATATTCCTTCATAGTTTCTCCTGGTTTCATTTTGATGCTTTCAAACTTCTGTGTGGCCACCATTATTTTGTTCTCCCTTGTTCTTTCATTTCCTTCAAAGATCTGGATAACCGTGTTCCATGTCTCCTTCGCGGTTTGGCAGTCTCTAATCTTGCAGTATGTGTTTTTGTCCACACTGTTGGAGATCCGGTTTCTAGCATGATTATCAAGGTTGTTTCTTCTCCTATCTTCAGCCGTCCATTCCTTTCTGTCTTTATCAATGAATATTGGTCCTTCGGTCAGAATGGACTCCATTTCATCATCCAAAGTGACTAAGTGCAGGTGCATGCGTGCCTTCCAGTTGGCAAAGTTATCACCTTCTAGCATTGGAGGCCTATCCTGGTACATGCTTGCTTGAGTATTGAAACTAACTGCTCTGATACCAATTGTTAGGATCTAGATCGCCGTTGGGGAACCGGGGGTTGGACCGGTTAGCGGTTTACACTCGAAGGGTGGTGGTTAATCCGGTTAGAGATTAACACCGGGGTTTCAATACTACACAACATGTCACAAACCCTTGAACTAGGTTCAAGCGCGGAAGAGGTTTGCTTTCAGGTTGAAGCGGCACGCTTGTATAATAGGCAGAAACAGTATTGTATAATGAATGTTTGAAATTTGATGGGTCGGCTTTGGTATCCTGGAATTTCGGCTTGGATAGGATTAAGTCGGCTATAGTGGTATAGATTGGTTAAGTAATGGAACCGGCAGACAATAAATAACACGACAGTTTTTATGGATGTTCGGAGATAAAACTCCTACGTCACCCCTTCCTCTCGAAACCGCGAGAAGGATATTCACTAAGGAATACAAGTACAAACCGATCGAGACTTATTTCCTACTCGATAACACTCTTACAGTTTTCACCGAAATTGTAAAACACACTTTAACTTTCAACACTTAGGCTTTCTAAAACAGCACACTCTTATCACTTGTAATAAATGCTCTTAGCGCTTGTTATCCTAATGTATGTCCCGCATTTACTCTTCTGCAACTGCCTCCTTTTATAGGTGAAATATGCCAACGGTCATATTTCACTTCCTTGAATCTGATTGGCTGAGCAGAGGTGCAGTGATTCAGTGTTTCAGAGGTTCAGACCTGCGGTCATTTCCTCAGACCTGATGGTCAACCTCAGACCTGGTATTCTGTCTCAGACCTGTCGGTCTGTTCTTCCGGTGTGTAAGACAAACCTGCCGGGTTTGTCTTTTACTTGATGTAGGCACTGTCTGTTGGACAGTTGTCTGTACTTGGAAGATTTCCTTTCTGTTTTATCCCGAAGTGGAAAGATCCGGTAGTACTGTCTTCTGCAGCCTACAGTCTTTCCTCAGACTTGCATGAATATGGAAGTGTTCAGTCTGTTCCTTTGATATCGTTCTCAACAGATACCCGAATTGTCTTCTTGTGCTGGTCGGTCATTTGACCTAACCGAAAGGCTTTTGGTATGAGTGATGTAACCGGACTTCTTCCGGTTATTTCTCTGCCTTTTGGATGATCGACTGTTTGATGATTCCGGTTTTAAGCTTTGGCCGATCCTTTCTTTGTGCGGTCACGTTCCGAATACTCTTGATCGGTTTACTAGCTTGACCGGTTAGTTTTCTTTAGCCGGTTCCGGTTCGGTTCCTTGTTCCTGCATGGAAAGTTTATTTAATTTAGGTATGTTTGAACCGGTCTGATTTTATCTAACAAATAGATAAAAGGTTTTTTTCGGTAGAATTATTAAAACCCACAAGCGGAAGAAGGTTAGGATGCTTCAAATTGATATTCTCCTTCATTGTTCGATCAAATCCTCTATAGAAACATCCCCTCTTCTAGGCTAGCGGTAACAAGAGTTGGATATTAACCTTAAGGTCATGGGTTCGAGCCCATCAGGCGGCAAGTTCTGCGCCTGGTTAAATGATTAAGTGTGTTTGCGGGCTACATACTTAATCCGTTGCCACATTTTTAAATTCTTTGCCCCATATTCGTCACGTGTGGCTTTCAAAATTGACATTAAAAAAGCTTTTGACTCGATTAGATGGGGATCAATCCACGAATTCCTCCTTGCTGCAGGTTTTCCAATTATTTTCATTGATTGAATTATGCAATGTGTATCCACTCCTCACTTTGTTGTGAGCGTGAATGGTATTCATGGAGGCTTTTTCAAGGGTGAAAGGGGAGTAAGGCAAAGAGACCCTATATCTCCTTACCTATTCGTCTTAATAATGTAAATTTTTGACTGCATTTTAAAAATGGTTTTGAGAAGTCATCATTTCAAATTTCACTCGTACTGCAAAGAAGAAGCAATAACCCATATATGTTTTGCAAATGATCTATTTTTGTGGCTTATGCAGATGTTGAATCTATTAGTATAATCAAAGAAGCTCTAATAATCTTTTCGAGTATTATAGGTTTATACATCAATGAGGACAAAAGTCAGGCTTTCTATGGAGGGGTTAATGAAGAAAGGAAAGAAAACATATTCAATATTATGGGAATCAAGGAAGGTGAACTACTAGTGAAATACCTTGGAGTACCCCTGTCATCAAAACAACTCCGATACAATCACTTCAGACAACTCGTAAAAAATGTTAGAAATTCTGTCTTGGGTTGGGCTACGAAAAAACTGTCTTATGCAGGTAGAATCGAGCTCGTTAAAAGAGTCATCTTTGGAATTATTAGCTATTGGGCACAACAGATAGTCATCCCAAAGAAAGTAATGGCTGAACTCGATATAATCATGAGAGACTACATCTGGGGAACACAAGGCAAAGGTGGAAAAAAAGTCACATGGGAGGATGTTTGCACTCCCATAGAAGAAGGCGGACTAAGAATAAAAAGTTGTGTTGAATGGAACAAAGCCCTCACCATCAAGAGCTTATGAGAGTTGGAGCAAAAATCGGACTCCCTATGGGTCAAATGGGTGCATACAAGATTTATGAAAGAAGAGCAGAGTATCTGGACACGAAGCATCAATGAAAAAAGGACATGGTCATTGAAGAAAATCCTACAAACAAGAAAAGATGTCTTTCAAATGGTGAAAACCACAATTGGAAGTGGAAGAGGGGTACTATTCTGGCATGATCCTTGGCTGAATAAAATTCCCATTATATTCAAAGAAGAAATGCAAGGAAACAGAGTTAGAAGAGAATACATCAAGTACTCATTTAGAGACGTCTATGAAGGTAAATGTGATTCACTTTTGAGGCGTATTCCAGAAGGTGATAGAATCCTAAACCTAATGAGGCAGAAGCAACTCAATGAAAGTAATGATGAAATATGCTGAAAAATAGAAAGCAATGAGAAGTTTATTACAGGAAAGACATGAGAAATTGTTAGAACAAGAGGACAGGAGGTAGATTGGCATAATGTGGTATGGTCTCCAAAGATTATTCCTCGTCACTAATTTATTCTCTAGCTGGTATACAGGAAAATGTTGACAACAAAAGACAGAATTCGAAAATACATGAACATTCCTCATATCAACTGTGTTCTATGTTCGGGAGTTGAGGAAAGTATAAACCATTTATTTGGGGAATACTCTTTTGTAATACAAATCTGGAAGATGTATGTTGCAAACATGAACATCATCCACTTTCCAGGAATATGGGAAGAAATCCAAGAGTGGATGAAGAATAAATCAAAAGAAAGATCCTTATATGTAAGTATGTTGAAATGCTATTTTGGAGCAGTAATCTACAATATCTGGAAAGAAAAAAATTCAAGAACTCACAGTGGAAGAAGTAGATTCGCTGAAGATGTTTGGAGAGATATAACTTCAGATGGAAATGCACTCATTCAATCCTAGAGAGGAATCGAAAGGAATGAAGAGAATAGAAAGCTCTGCTAGATATGGGATATTTCGTTTGAGAATGTCACAAGTAGAATACAAGTAAAAATGCTGTAGGCTCTAATTGATTATTGTTATTGTCTGTAATTCAATTTTTGTTTCATTGTCAAATCTAGAAATTGTTTAGAACTGATCTTAAACTTTTGTATTTTTTTCCCTCTTTTGGGTTTTTTTAATGAAATTGCACTAAGCTGTTTTCCAAAAAAAAAATCCTCTATAGAAACATGTAGTTTCTTAAGTCTCTTAACCACGAAAACCGAACCATTAATTTAAGATTCACCCTATAAAGGCTGCTCCACAAGGTATGGCTCTTCAAGTTCGTTGTTGCCTCCAAAAGATCGTCCAATTTGAACCTCTCCCCTCTTCGATTAAGAACACGAGTTCTGATTGCATCAACTCGCATGAGTTTTCGATCACTTCCCTTGATTTTAGAGGCAGTGGCATCCATAATTTAAATGGAGACTGGGGACAATTAGCTTCATTACTTTTTTGCCTCCCATTGGAGAATTTATTTTCTCTACTCTTCACAATTATTAATAATAAATAGAAGAAGACGGGGACAAGGATTAATGATAACCAAGATCATCAGAGCCCCTTGCCATTTAATTTAATGAAATGGGAACTGGTCTCAATAATATTTTAGATCTAATTAGCCGCGTTAGATGAAAAAGCATTGATGAAGAAATGAAAAGCATTGATGAAGAAATGAAGTAATTATGATTTTATTTATTAAAATATATAATAAAGAAAAAAAAATAACATTAAATAAGTAATGTAGTGACAAAATATTAGGAGAGTCCTACATTTGACAAACGATACTAAATTGGTCATTTATCCTCTAACTTTTCCTCCTTCTATCATTATTTATTCAAAAATATTAGTGTACAAATTTTATAAATATTTATAAATATATATTTAAAATAATTATTATTTATATTTTTCAAAAATACATATTCAATTTATTATTTAATAATAAAAAAATGTGGTTATTTTTCTAATATAAAAATCAAATCATTTAATAATAAAAAACTGAGAGGAGTCTACTATGGTTTATTGTTTGTCAAAAATAAAATATCAAATAACTTAAAGTTATCTCTAACCCATAAACCCATTTTCAAATATAAAATCCAATGAATGTTACATCAAAAATCATCCAACCAAAAAACTCATTCTGAAACACAAAAACTATTTTCAAAATATTCATTTTTTACACAAACTTTTTAATTTTTTCAATAATACTTATATATTTGTCACATTACAATTAAACCCCATAACTTTACAATAACTTATTCACTTATTAAAATATAAACAAATTATATAAATAAATTATATAAATAAATTAAAATATAAATATAATATATAAATAAATTAAAATTTAAATAATAAATTATATAAATAAATTTAATATATAAATTATACCTAACTTAAATATAAGGACTGATTTACATAATTAAAATACTTTTGAGTATGATGAATAGTATCAACCCAAATTTGAGTTTTCGAAGAAAAAGAATTTGATGGAATACTCAAAATGGTTTAGGTTTGCAGTTGAGTTGGAGGAGAGAAGGTAATTTGAGTTTTCGTTTAGTGTTGGGCTAGAGAAGGCCTAATAATCAAGGTTTTGAAAACCGTTCCGGTTATCAGCCCGGTTTTCTGGACGAACTCCGGTTTAACCGGTCCAACCGGTCCAACCACTAGTTGAACCGAATTTTAAATTAATTAAATTTAAGTTCTCCTTTCTCCGCCTTCTTCCATCTCTATTGATTAGAATATATAATATAGCAGTTGGATGTAATGTAGATCAACGAAAATCCCAGGTCACCACTTGGTGAATAAACTCTACACCCAAGATGGTGTCTCTATAAGAAGGACGTCAAGGTGAGTGTCTATGCAAGAAGGACATCAGCGGAAACCCCAACCCCAGGTCTGATTAATTCATTGTTTGAGGGTATTGATTTATATTCAACCATCACTAGTGCAAGATTTGAGGACATGAAAATGGATTTGTTTAGAAAGTGTATGGAGCCAATTGAGAAGTGTTTGAGGGATGCTAAGATGGACAAGAACACCATCCACAATGTTGTCCTTATCGGTGGGTCTCCTTCAAGATTTCATCGAATGTTGCAGATGTCTTCGATGACCTGCTACTTTATTGGTGGTGCTACATCTCCCACTTCAACCAGGACTTACGGTCGTTGCTCAACGATCTGATGGTTAAGGCGGGGGCTGGCGGCT
Source organism: Impatiens glandulifera (assembly GCF_907164915.1). NCBI lineage: Eukaryota > Viridiplantae > Streptophyta > Magnoliopsida > Ericales > Balsaminaceae > Impatiens > Impatiens glandulifera. Next base: position 32,493 of record NW_025919311.1, read on the forward strand.
CGCGTCGGAAATTTGCGGTGGGAAATAAGGAAGGACTAGATTTCAGGACCCTATATGCGATGATGCAGTGCACTCCAGATTTGACAGAGCAGGAATGTAGTAATTTCTTAAGTGAAAGAATCCCTCAGATCTACGATTTTTGTAATGGGAAAATAGGGGGTAGAGTTATTAATTTGAGTTGTTATTTGAGATTTGAGACGGTTGTTCAAGTTTTATCACCACCACCTCCAGTTAACTCACCGCCAGACTCCCACTGATGTCTTCTTCTTGAAGGCCGATGATCCAGTTTTGAGAGAGAGGAAAAGAGGTAGATCAGTCTTGAGAGAGAGGAGAGAGAGAGAGGAGAAGAGGTAGATCAGTCTTGAGAGAGAGGAGAGAAGAGATAGATCAGTCTTGAGAGAGAGAGAAGAGGTCCAGAGTTTTACTATTTAAAATAATGACCTTTCGGACCGGATATTTCCGGTTTGTTTTTTCGGTTGAACCGTCCGGTCGGACCAGATTTTGACCGGTTCAAAAGGTGACCGCATTAAAGTCAAAAATCGGACCGTCCCTTCAACCGTTTCGCGGTCGGACCGGTTGAACCGGCGGTCCAACCGCGTATTTTAAAACCTTGTTAATAATACTATTATTTTATAGTTTTACATTGATACCTAACTTTTCATGCTCCTATCATTACTTATTTAACGTTTTTTTAATATTAGTGTACAAATTTTGTAAATAATTATAAATATATATTTAAATTAATTAATAATCTATAATTTTTCACTAATGTTGACTCGAAAAAAATGTTATTGATATATTTTGATTGAGAGAGAAAAATACTAGACGCAGAATGATAAACTTTTAAACCAAAAAATAGTGTAGTGGTCCTAAATCTTTGATGGGGGAAAAGGTAGTTTAGTTGAGAGATGATGGAGAATATGTGAGAGGAGGAGTTGATTATAAAGATGATATCATTCACATAAACGAAAAAAATGATATAATATGGGAAGAGTGATACATAAATAAAGATGTATCATTTTTGGAATCATGAAACTAAGGGAGAGAAGATTTTTTTTTTTAAGTTGTATGATATTTACAAGTAGCTTATTTGAGACAATAGATAGCTTTATGAAGTTTGCACACATGGTTAGGATAGTCAAGATTAATGAAACTAAGGGGTTGAAACATAAAATCTTCCTCCTCTGTAAAAAGGCATTAATGACATCAAGTTGATGGATAGACCATTGATGAGTGACAACAAGATATAAGATAGTTCATATGGTAGTATGTTTCACAACTAGGCTAAAATTTTCTTGGTAGTCAACCTCTTCTTATTGATTAAAACCTTTTTGTAACTAATTAGGCTTTATGACATTCATTGGAACTAAATTTTTTTATTTAACTTTAAAAACTCATTTACATTACACAATATTGTTAAAGGATTGAGAAATAAGAGACCACGTCTTATTTTGAATGAGAGCATAAACTCATTGACCATGACAAAACGTTTTTGATGATCTTTGTTGGCAATAAAAAAATAGATGGGTGGAGAGATGTAGATTTTCACGAGTTTTAGCAAATGTGATCATAGGGTGCGAAGATCATTATAGAGCATGGATGATGGTGGAGAGTCCACATATACGAGTGGGTAGATTATGTGAGTTGTTGGGTGAATATATATGATTGGTGGTTGATGATGGTGGGGTTCATATGATGGGGAATGTGACAATGATGAGGAGGTTTCATTAAGTGTTGAATCGAAAAAGGTGATTTGTAGAGGAGTAGAAGAAGATAATGGAGATGATAACATGATTGTTTGGTATGTGGGGTTTGATATATTTATGAATGATATTGGTGGTGGTGGTTGAGAGGGAGGAATGGTTTGGTTAGATAGAATTTAAAAAAATGAATGTTTGTTCATCGAAAGTAATATGTCTTGAAATGTAGATACAATGAGTGGGAATATATAGACACATATATCATTTGTGATGAGGACTATATCCAATGAAGATTTAAAGTTCATTTTATATTGATGATATGCTCTTGTTAGATGATAGCATGCACATTTGAAAATATTCATAGATGCATTATCAAGTGTTCATTTATACAAACATTCATATGGAGATTTATTGTCCAAAGTATGTGTGGGAATTCGGTTGATGAGATAAACAACATCCCAATATTTAGATGGCATAGATGATTAAGCTTTTAATATCTTATATGTCTTAGTTAGATAAAGAATTTTCTGTTCAGCAATATTGTTTTGTTTACTTATGTATGGACAAGAAAGATGATGCTGAACTACATTGAGCTTCATTAAGGATCCAAGATTGCGGTATTTACTATCCCAATCAATTTGAAGAATTTTAATTTCTTGTTAAATTGATTTTCTACCAAGACTTTGAATTTATTAAAGGTAAGTAAGACATTAGATTTCTTTTATATCTAATAAACTCATGTGAAGAAGCTAAAGTAATCAACAAAATGTACAAAGTAATGACAACTAGAGTTTGAAAAAATTGGGGATGGATCTCATACATTAGAGTGAATTAAATCAAACAAACATGAATTTGTAACGTGAAGACATTAAAAGGGAGTTTATGTGCTTTCCATAATTAACAAGCTTCACAAAATTGAACATTTTTATTTCGAACTGTATGTAACATAAAACATGAAATAAGAGACGATGTGATATAATCGGATGAATATCCCAAAAATGATATCATATTGTTGTTCAAGATTGAGTGCAAATATGAGTTGTTATTTGTAGGTGACGGAAAAAAATATTATAATCCTTCTTTAAGTTTTCCCCGAAGTACCTCTATCTTTGTAGTGCGATCCTTTACTGGACAATACGATGAATGAAATTCAAAGAAGACATTATTATATATCGTAACAACAAGCAATGCTCAAAGGATTTTTCGATTAGTTAGGTAAATGCAAAATATTTCATAGATTTAATAGTTTGGGGTTTAGTTAATCTTAGAGTTGTCAATATTATAAGTTAACAAAAGACTTACCATTACCAATAATTATACTTTTCATTACATTGATAAGGGAATGAGTTTGAAGAATTTTTAGATTAATAGTAATACGATCTAATGCACCAAAATCAGCATGACAAGCGGGTTCGGAGATGATTATTTTTGATGTCATCACGAGGGGTGTTAATCAGTTTGATTTTCGAGTTGCTCGAGTTCCTCGGTTCAGATTCTTAAAATTATTTTTTTTAAGTCAATTCGAAAACCAAACCAAAATTGAATTAATTCTATTAAAACTAAAATGAATTCGAATTCGAATTTTCGGTTTTAATTCGAATAATTCAAATTCTAACCGAATTCAATTATTTTAAAGTTTTATTGCCAAATAATTTTGAATAATTTGAATTTAAACAAAATTTAGATTCAAATTAGAGATCTTATCTACTAAAATTCTAAAACTATATAAAAATGAATAAAAATCACTCAAACTATTCTTAGATTTATAGCTGATCTTCAATGTTTTGCGGTTGAACATCGGATGTAAAATAATGTTGACGACTACCAAAATTTACTAGTGAGATAACTAGATATATGAAGAGTTTTAGAGAATCTTATAATTAGAGATGAAGTGAGCGACTAAAAAGACCAGGAATGTAGAATATAATAGAAGACCCATAGTAATTTAATATCTAATAATATGTAATAAATCATAGTTATCGAGTTGAAAACAAAACTCGAAAACCGAACCAAAAATTGTATTTAAATTTGAAAAATCAGTTTAGAATTTGATTCGAAAACCAAAATAGAATTTGAATTAAATTTATTTTAATTCGATCGAATATTCGGTTCAAACTAAATATTGAATACCCTTATTCATAATGCTATGTATAGGCATAGAAAAATGGAACCGACGGTTCGGGTACCCGAAGGAATCAAAAAGATCGATTCGGGTAGTTTATTTGATTTTCAGTTCCGGGTCAAAATTAGGGTAGAACCGATCGGTTCAGGTATCCAATGAATAAATCGAGTCCAGAACTGAACTAAAAATAAATTTGTAGATTTACTTTCCTCTTTTAAACTTTTGTTGTCTCCTTTGGTTCCCTTTGTCTGCCGCCCTCCGTCTGCCGCCCAAAGAAGTTGTTTGAAACTTTGGTTCCCTCCGTCTACCGCCAAAGAAGTAGTCTGAACCTCTTCCTAAAGAGTTAACCTCCAACTGTGGCTTTCCCCGTTAACTGTCAATATATTGACCTCCGACGAATATTTCTAATCTTGAAACTCAGTTCAGGCCTCCGACGAATATCGCTATCTTTAATCTTAAAACCCAGTTCAGGCCTCCAATGACTATATCTATCTCTAATCTAAGTAAGTGCATCTATTTTTTTCTTAATAGCTATTGGGTATAGTCACATCTTGTTCTAGAGATTGGTTTGTTTCATAAATATGACTTTAGAAATGAAACAAGCTGATTGTATTATATAAAATCTATTTTCATCTTGCTCTACATAAAGAATAGGATGATGTTTTGCTAAATGATCTAAAAATCATTATGTGGCCTTGATAATCTAGTTGTGATTAGGGCTTATTTGAAAACACTTCCTTGTTTTGTATCCAGAGATCAGAATGATGATGAAAATGATGAGCTTGATGGGAATCCTAGTTTTGGTCAAAGGTCACGGTTTAAATAAACAAGTGATGAGCTAATGTGAGTGGATAATTTATGTTGATGATTTGATAGAGGTTGACAATCCATAGTCTCAACTTATAATTTCTGAAGATTAAACCTGTTTAGAATAGAAAATCTAAATGGCTAATGAAACTCACTCTATTTAGGGATGCATAAACTAGTTACGTTTATGCTGTCAATGTGTTGTTTGAACCTGTTACGTGTTTGAGATCTGTAGGTAAATTTGCCAAATTATGAAACATTTGTCACCTTTTTTAAGTGTTGATTTGGTTGAACTATATCAAATGAAGGTATATAATGAATTCTAGAATTAGTCCTTATGCTAATGTCTTGGTTAGATCTTCTTCAGTCATGTCTTTTGACATCTGATAGAGTTTAAGAGATGATTCAAATTGCACTTGATTTCCACAACAGTAGACTCGAGTTCCAATTGCAGCTCTTCCAACTATAGACTATAGGTAACCTAACCATAACCAAAACAATTGATAGATTCACACCTATAAATATTGTATATTTTATCCATAAAGTCATTTTCAAATAAACTTATAATAAACATGATGATGAAGGACCACAAAGCAAGAGAAGAGCATAATTAAAGATTCAGGACAGCTCTTCAATCATTTAAACAGATACAGGGCTTTGTCTTGTTCCATGTTTTTTAAGAGAGGAATAAACCTAAGCTTTGATTCCCTTTGCTTGCAAGTTGGACTTTGGCTATCTACAAAGCCCTTGTTTGGATTAAACTAAACTAAACTATTTGTAAATTATGAGGTTTAGGATTAATTATTTTATTTGGGTAGATTTGATTTTTTCCCTTGAATCACAATATCGATCATTAAGTATAGAAACTAGAAAGAACTTGAACTCTCCTAGGTTTTCAAATGCGGTTTAAGCTAGAAAATATCTAAAATTTTCACTTTGTCCTAAGTTACAACTTAATGATATTGTTTCTATCATCTCCACATTGTCTTCTACACTAATAATTTATTTCTTAAATGCGAAGTTCTTAGCGTGTTGGTTGCTTGTCTACCTTCATAGATTACCTCAAGAGAAGAAGCGCTAATGTGAGTAGATAATTTATGTTGACGATTTGATAGAGGTTGACAATTCATAGCCAGATGTTGTTGATGATCATGGAATTTCTAGTATTTATAGCCAAAGTTCATGACAGTTCATTCTAAACTTTGTGAGTTTGAGAGTAAGAGAGTAGAATGGAATCACATATATTTGTGATTTTAATATGCATCCAAACTTTTTTTTTTCTGTACTTGTAGGCTTGTAATTTTAAATTAGTATTATATTTTTGAATAATTAGATTTATGATCAAGACTGAAAAAACTATATGGGCAGCCACTACGAAAGAGTTCCTAGATTGTTTTGATAACACAACCGAATATGTCAGGGATTACTTGAATCGTGTTGAAAATGAAAGAGAAGAGATTAGTGAAAATGCTACTCCAAAAAAAATATAGAAGTACAATTTAGGAGCATTTTACTAAAGAGAGAATTAAAAGGATTCCTAAAGCCAAATGTAATTATTGTAGTAAATATTTGGGTGGTTATTCGATCAATGGAACTTCTCATCTGTTTAAACATCATGGAAGATGCAAGAAAGTGCAAAACGTAGATTTGTTGAAGGAAAAACAAGTTGTTGAGGCTGATTCATTTACTAATGAAGAATTTTGAAGACATGTTGCAATGATGATCCTTTTCCACGACTATCCACTTTCTATGGTAGAACACATCAAGATTAGAGATTTACTTGAATATGTTCGTCAAAAATCGATGCGATTTCCTTCAAGAAAAACACCACAAAAAGACGTGTTAAAGATTTATGAGACTGAAAAAACTAGAGTGAAGCTTTTGCTAGAAAGAAATTAATAAAAAATCGCTATCACCACTGATATGTGGACTTGCAAATACCAACGAAAATGGTATATGGTTATGACATCACATTTTATCGACGATAAATGGGTGTTGTAAAGTCTTTTATTGAGATTTATCTACATATCATGTCCACATAAAAGTGAAAATTTGGCCAATGTGTTAACGAATACATTGTTGGAATGTAATTTGGAATTGAAATTGTCAACCATCACCGTTGACAATTTCTCTACAAATGATGTAATGATTCAAGATGTGGTGCGTAGGTTGCACAAAAGTCATTTTCAGTTGGAAAATATAGTCAGATGTTTGGGGTAGTATAAGTGATCAGGGAGTAGTTATTATCTAACGCTGAATATGTTCATATGCGTTGTTGTGCACACATTTTGAATTTGATTGTGAAAGATGGGTTAGATGGGATTAAGTCGTCAATTGAGAAAGTGCGTGATAGTGTCGTGTATTGGTTGGCTTCGCCTAGAAGGATAGATGAATTTGGAGATAATGCAAGGACACTTGGAATTCACATGGGTAATAAATTGTCTCTTGATTGTCCAAGTCGATGGAATTCAACTTTTTTCATTTTAAGAACTGCTTTGCAATATAAGTTTGTTTTTTGTCGATGCTCTCTTCGGGATAAACAATGCAAACACGAGCCAAACGATAATGAATGTGATCTTTCCCAAGAAGTATATAAAAGACTTGATATATTTTTCAATGCGGCTGAGCTGTTTTCTTAAACAAAATATCCTACGTCGAATATATGTTTTGTTAAAATATGTGAGATTAAACTGACTTTCGCTACTTGGATAGAGTCTCCCATTGAAAAGATTCAAGATACGACAATTTTAATGATGTCAAAGTTTGACAAATATTGGTTAGATACACACATATCTTGATGGTTGTTGCTTGTATTCTGGATCCGATGAGTAAATTGAAGTTGGTTCAATATTATTTTACACGTTTCTATCCAAGTGAATGAACAACAAAGTTAGATGAAGTGCATCAAAAGTTTTATCATTTGTTGAAGAAATACACAAATGATATTTCCAATGCCCCACTAACCACGAGTGACACAAATATTCTCCAGTTAATGAGTAATATCTATCCTGCAGACTTTACTAGCTTTTGTGAGAGCGACGAATATATGAGCACACAAATAAAATCTGAGCTAGATATGTATTTGGAGGAAAAATTGCTCCCAACAACCATGAATATTGATGTTCTCGCTTATTGGAATAGTAACTTTAAATATCCCACGTTACGAGCAATTGTATGAGATTAGTTGGCGATTCCATTGTCAATAGTTGCTTTAGAGTCTGCGTTTATTACAAGTGGTAGAATTGTTGGTCCTCATTAGAGTAGGCTTAATGTGGAGATGGTGGAGGCTCTTATGTGTGCAAAAGGTTAGTTATCAGGTATTGTTAATAATATTTTGAAAAAAACAATAAAGTTTTTATTCTCTTTTCTTATTATTATTTAATTTTTTTTGTTAATAATGTATATGTGAACCTCCAAATGAAACATCGTTCATGGACAAAGATATAGATTTGGACTTAGATTGCGATAAAGATTTAGGTATAGTTTTATCATTTGCAATCATAATTTGTAAATGTTTTTAACTAATTATTTTTGAATTTTTACAGATATAGATAACGTTGAGGAGAGGATTGTAGAATGAAGATTTCAAGAATTGGATATATTTTTGAGAAAATGTATTTTGAATTTGATATATTTTGGAAATATATTATTTTGCTTGGGTTAGATCTAGTATTTTGAATTTGATATATTTTGGAGATCTATTATTTTGTTTGGGTTAGATATAGTATTTTGAATTTGATATATTTTGGAGATCTATATTTTGTTTGGGTTAGATTTAGTATTTTGTTTTCTAAAATTAAATTTGGATCTATTAGTGTGAAAAAAATGGACTTAAATTGTATGTTATATTACTATATTAGATAGATATGTAATTTTGTGCCAAAATAGTGGAAACATATTTTTTTTATGTTATTACTGGACTTTTCTAAAAAAATTATAAAAAAAATAAATTCTATAAGTGTTAAGCAACTAGTTTATTATTATGTACTGAAATTATGAATTCTAGTTGACTAGAACCAATAGATATAGATGTAACATGTATTAATTTTCTTTAAACTAGCATTTATCCCGTGCATTTACACGAATTATAATATAAAAAATCGTTAAAAAAATATTATGATAAAAATGTGATAACATTTTTAATTTTATTTTTAACCGTTTTAAGTTTATGGGCGGGTCAACCCACAATCTAATTTAAGTATCAATTTACTCTCACATTGCAGAACAATTTTTAAAACAATTGATACATTTTGATTCCTCAACTCAATTAGTTTGACCTCTAGAGTCTATTTCTTTTTCATACTACAGGTGAAAGGGAAAATGTAAAGACTACCATTAAAGTAACCCGTACGAGACTTACTATATCCATATGAATTATGTCTCTCATCTCTATAAATATGACGAAATTCTTCCATTATTTCTTACTAATAATAGTGAAATCTATAGCGCAGAGTCAAAAGTGAATTATGACTGATTAAAAACTATTGATGAACCACCACGTTCATCAAATTTGGTGTTAAATTTAAAATATAAAGTGTTATTAGTATATAGTTGGTTAAAGGTTGTACTTGTTTTTGTTAGATTGCAAGTTCAAATTATACCTATAACATTTTTAATTTTATTTTTAACCGTTTTAAGTTTATGGGACCCGACAATCCGGACACTTTAAAAATTAAGCATCATTATATATATATATATATATATATTTGTGTATAAAATTATTTAAAATTAATTTTTATTTATCTTATTTTAAAAGAGGTAAACTTTAAAAGATAAAAATCAATATTAAATTATTAATCAAATAAAAAAAACTAGATAGACTAAAAAAAATTATGAACTTCTAATCTAAAAATCGGGTCCGAGTCGGGTCGGAACTGATCAAGTTCGGGTCAAACATAGACCCGAATTTTTGGGGAAATTTGATGAAATGACCCTCATAAGAGGTCTAATTCCAAAAAAGGCCCACAGATGATAAAGTTGGCAAAAATGGCCTTTTCGCCCTGTGAAAAGTCTGTCATACCCTCACGCGCCTGTTTTACCGCTCAATTACGAGAAATGTATTTCTCGTATTTGGTAATTCTCGTTTTTGGTATTTCTCATATTTGGTATTTCTCGCATTTGCTATTTCTCGCATTTGGTATATCTGAGTATATAATGAGATTCAGACATTTGTAAAATATATGAAAACGGTTAGGGTTTCGAATCGATCTACGAAAGAATAATCTCCAATGGAGGACGCGATCGCGATGCATTCATCTCTGGATATCATATCAACACACATACATGACGACGACTCAAGACAAGAACGCCTTATCATCGGAGGCTCCACTTGCCTCCATCACCGTCGAACGCAATGTTCGCTCCGACCTCGACACCACACTTCCAAAGCCTTGTATGTATTCTCTAGTTAGATCTTGTTCTTTCAAATTATTAGATCTTTGAGATTGGGTCTTTTTTCATCAAATATGCAGACTTGGCTAGAGGGTCGACTGCTCCTGATATGGACCACGACAAGGAACAATAGGGCACCCTCAATATGGCGTGAGTGTCCTCCAACAACATGCTTCCTTCTTTGATCAAGATGACAATGGAATAGTCATCTTTCGACGCCAGGGCTTGCGTTGTCTAACAATGACAACAGACTCAATTACGAGAAATGTATTTCTCGCATTTGGTATTTCTCGCATTTGGTAATATTCTCCGCCACGAATCCTAAATTTAGGGTTCTTATATAAATACTCTAAAACCCTAATTTCACATTGTCCTTGCATTCTGAAGCTGCCAAAATGTCGAAGCGAGGTTAGTGTTTTCATCTTCTATACAATTCTCTGTTAGCTAAATGCTTTATACTTGATAGTAATTCAATGTTGAAAAACAACGCGTTTCAGGTCGCGGAGGATCGGCGGGAAACAAGTTCCGCATGTCACTGGGTCTTCCTGTGGCAGCTACGGTCAACTGTGCCGACAATACCGACGCGAAGAATCTCTACATCATACTAGTGAAGGGGATCAATGGTCGTTTAAATCGATTGTCGTATGCTTGTGTGGGAGATATGGTTATGGCGACGGTGAAGAAAGGAAAACCTGATTTGAGAAAGAATGTCATGCCTGTTGTCATTGTTAGACAACGCTAGCCCTGGCGCCGAAAGGATGGAGTGTTCATGTATTTTGAAGGTGATTTAGTAGATTCTGATTTTGTTTTGTGTTATAACTTGTTACTTGCTTAACCAATTCTTTGTTATTCTTTACTAGAATAGTTAGACAAGAACCCACTCTTTTCACGATCTGATTGATACAATCCCTTATTTGATTACAACTAGGGCAAATTAAACAATTTGAAAAGCATGCCCATTTCCAAAAGTAACTAACTTAACCAAACAAAGCTCATCATAATCCGATATCTGTTTTGACAATCAAAGTATCATTTAGTTAGTGTACAATTTGACTTTTTGATTGATTGTCATGTCTCCTTCATCATCACAATGCCTTTAACCCCCTTCTTCACTGCAATTGCCTTTTGTATGACAAACTCTCAATGTTGAGGATTTAGAAATAGTTTTTCTTTAGTATTGGTTTTCAAGGGTATTTGGGTATTGTATATACCCACTAAGATATTAAAGAAAGAGTATTAGGGATAATGAATAGAGTTTATGGTATGATGAATGATGTATTTAGAAACACTATACTCACTTATTTGCGTTCTAAGTCTTACCTACTTCTTGGTCTTTTTTATATATGAAAATTGTTGATTGTAATATGTAAATATCTTGGTTGATAAATATGTTGTTACTATGCAGATAATGCTGGTGTGATAGTGAATCCTAAAGGAGAAATGAAAGGTAAAAAATGTCTCAAGATGTGTTAAATTACTATATCATCTTTAGGCCTCATTCATTCACTCACAATTAATTGTTTGATGGTAAAAAAACCTGGTTCTGCCATTACTGGTCCAATTGGGAAGGAATGTGCTGATTTATGGCCAGAATTGCAAGTGGTGCCAATGCTATTGTCTGATAAAGTCGGGGGACTCTTTTGCTTTTAAAAAACTTGTCAATTTTGTTTTTTGATTCACAACCGAGATTGGAATCATATACCCTTTCAATTCTTGTGAAATTTATTGATTTGGTTTTGGTTTTATGCATATGCTTTGCTCATTACAAGTTGGATCATTCCTCTTTAAGATTTGAGATAATGGTGGTAACAAGATATATTGCTACAACATATAATATATTGAAACACAATGTAGAAAAAACTTTGTTTTCCTCTTGTCTTGTAGTACACTTTATTATCATTATTATTATCACCAAACAAGACTAAAAAGTTCTTCATCTTCTTCTTAGTAAATCTTCCCTTTCACTCATCCACATCTTTGCAATGTAATCAAACAAACTCCCATCAAAACACTTTACTTCCTCTTTAGACAACATTCCTTCACTATCCCGAGCTAGAACATACAACATTATCCACTCCACCTTAGCCGCAAACCTGTTTAACGAATTCAATATTACAATAATACCAAAGGAAAACAAAAATCTCTTCTTTCTAGTTCATAGTTCATATATACCATCCAAAGAAGTCCAATGCTACTCGATTTGCTTCAGTCATCGCCCACATCTCCCCAAAAGTGAGCCTATCAGGTATAGTGAGTGCATACTTGCTAAACATGTTCTCAAAGTTCACCGACATGTACCTTCCTTTTGTATCATAAGTTCTAGAATCACTTCCATGTTTGGCTTTATGGATGTTGGCTATGTATATAGGAGGAATGGAGAAGGTATCCATCCCTTCCTCCATCACAAAATATGTTAGAAATGAATACAATTTCACAAGATTGGTTGATTTAAAAGTAAAAAATATTGACAGGAAGAGAAGGATAACGCATAGCTCCATTTATAAACATACACATTACAAGAGATACAATAATATTGAAACCTAGCTGACACAAACCTGCATCTCAAACAATATCATCAAAATCTGAAGAACCCATATTTCAAAATTGACAATTTCATTTGAAAATCTAAATTATAGAGTATTTATATGAGAACCCTAAATTTAGGGTTCGTGGCCGGAGAATATTTACCAAATGTGAGAAATACAAAATGCGAGAAATACCAAATGCGAGAAATACATTTCTCGTAATTGAGCCTGCTGTCATTGTTAGACAACGCAAGCCCTAGCGTCAAAAGATGACTATTCCATTGTCATCTTGATCAAAGAAGGAAGCATGTTGCTGGAGGACACTCATGCCATATTGAGGGTGCCCTATTGTTCCTTGTCGTGGTTTTACATATATTTAGCTATTTTCATATATTTTACAAAATGTCTGAATCTCAATATATACTCAAATATACCAAATGCGAGAAATACAAAATGCGATAAATATCAAATGCGAGAAATACCAAATGCGAGAAATACCAAATGCGAGAAATACCAAATGCGAGAAATACATTTCTCGTAATTGAGCAATAAAACAGGCGCGAGATGGTATTACAGACTTTTCACAAAGCAAAAATGCCATTTTTGCCAACTTTATCAAACATGGACCTTTTTTGGAATTAGACCTCTTATCAGGGCCATTTTATCAAATTTCCCATTTTTCGGGGCAACTTCTTGTCCGATTTGGTTCGGGTTTCCGAGAAAAAGAAATTTACCATGCCTAGCTATGTGGACATAAAATTTTATCATCGATGACAAAGGTATGTATTGAATTCAAGACGATTATTTCCGTTACAATTTTCAAATTTTGATTTTGGATAATTATTTCATCAATTAAAATTATATACTTACCAGTTTCGTTAACATGAATAACCTAAATGGTAAAGTGATACAACCGCGCTGTTTGCATCAACGGGCTGTAAAGTGATTAGCAAGCCTATAAGAAGTATTGCCAAGGCCTCATTTCAAATCATTCATATTATTTCTCTCTCACTCTAGGGTTTTAACGTTTCAATGGCGGCCGCTTACATCTTGCTGCAATCGCATTACGGTTTCACTTCTTCTTCTTTAAACTATCAATTTGTTGTTTATGAGTGTTGTTTAATTCTGACGACTATGCTTTAATTGGAGCGGATTTCTTTAGTGTTCGTAAATTCCATACATAATCGTCGCAGATTGAGCCTCCTTTCGATTCATGAATGGTTGAGATTCTCTCTCTTAGGAGAGGGAGTTTCCTGTTCTTCGTAAGGAGCGCGATCTCATATCCTATAGCCTTGAGTAGCAGGTTCTGCCATTACCTTTTGGGATTTGCCATGAGAATTACATTTCTTTGAATTACATTCTTATTCTGAATAACATGATTTTTGCCTATGAGGATATCAGTTAAAATAACACCATCTTTCGGGACTGAATAGCCTTTTGGCCTTGATGTTATTAATTCTGCAATTCTGAGGCTTATTTACAATCGACGATTGAATTCATTTGTTTTGTATCGACGATTATATATATATATATTTGGAGCGGATTTGATAGTGTTCGTATATTCCATTTATAATCGTCGTAGATTGAGCCTCTGATCTGATATATGGATGGTTGAGAGTCTTTCTCTTACGAGAGAGAATTTCCTGTTCTTCACTCGGAGTGCGATCTCATATCCTATTGCCTTGAGTAGCAGATTCTGCCATTACCTTTTGGGATTTGCCATGAGAATAACATTTCATTTTGAGTATTGAATTCATTTGTTGTTGATTTCAAACTGTTGGATTTGAGTTTATGAGGATATCAGTTAAAAATAACACCATCTTTCGGGACTGAATGGCCTTCTGGCCTTGATGTTATAAATTCTGCAATTCTGAGGCTATTTGTTTTTGGTATATTACGTGTATTGATTTGTAGTGTTAGTTTTTTTCTTACTCTGTTTACATTTATGTGTATTGGAATGGCCAATAGTCTGTTAGACGATAAATCTATTGATTCAGAATTTCCATGCTCTTACTCTCTATGGCATATTGTTAATTGAGAATGAAGTGATGATTAATAGGTTTCCCTATTGGTTTGATTGTCGGTATGATGGCAAATCACGTATTAGCTCTATCTGATCATTCTTTAGTCATTGTCTTCATCTACATTGAATTGTTTTCCGAAACTAATGTTAGGGTTTATGTTTACTGTGAAATTGCTAATCTTGTGTTCCCTCTACAGACTGATCTTTAGAGTGAGATGATAGATCTAGTCATTCAGAATTTCCATGATATTTATTTCCCTCTGAATTGGATAAGTGAGAATGAATTGATGATTAATAGGTTTCCCTATTGGTTTGATTGCCGGCATGATGGCAAATCACGTATTAGCTCTATCTGATCGTTCTCCATTCAATATCTTCTTCTCAAGAAATCTGATAATGTTTTAAGATCTCATACAAAAGAACACATTTTTTCTATAATCTTGCTTTCATTTACTTGGTAGATACTTGATATTCTTTTATGAAATATGGAGTTAAGGGGATGATGTGATGATTTGGTTAATTTCCCTATTGGTTTGATCACCGGGATGATGGTGTCTATTGTATTAGCTCTATCTGATCATTCTCTTTCATCCATATTATTGGTATCTTCATTTAATACTATCACTGTTTCATAATTTTTCTTTGTGAAACGTTTCACGAATTTAATTTGTAATCTGTCAAATGTAGTAGTAGCTAGATGCACATATCGAAGGCTTCTTTCTGTATTCAATTTTAAGACTCGAGCTCAATATTTGTGCTAAATTGTTTGTATGTAGTCCACTGTTATCTTTAAATCCTCTCTTTTTTGTGATAGAGAGAAGATACTCTGATTGTGGACTTATATTTTACTCATCTTAAATATGAAGAATTAAATATACCTTTAATTCTAATCATTGATTTCGTTTGGAACATTCTGAGGAAATTTTGATCATGGAGCTATGGAGCTTTACCTTTAGATACTATAATTGATTTGCTAGTAATTGTGAGTACATTATGGACTACTACTGGACTACTACTGGATGCCTCTAAAGTCATTAGAAGAAGTTAAAGTGCTTGTGAATGAAAGATTTATTAAATAAACTAGCATGTATCTTGTGCATTTGTACGAGTAATAATATAAAAAACTGTAAAAAAATATTACGGTAAAATTTTTATGGGCGGGTCAACCCACAATCCGACCCAAGTATCCATTTATTTTCACATATATCCAAATTAATCACAGTTCTCGATCCGGCAATCCGGACACTTTAAAAATTAAGCATCATTATATATATATATTGATTAGTTAGTTAAAAAGTTGAATTTATATTGTTAAAATATCACGCGTTTATCGAATTTCTGATATAAAGTATTATTAACTTAGTTGGTTAAAAGTTTGTACTTGTTTTTGTTAGGTTGAAAGTTCGAACTATACCTATATCATTTTTAATTTTATTTTTAACCGTTTTAAGTTTATGGATGGGTCAACCCACAATCCGACTCACGTATCTATTTACTCTCATATATATCCAAATTAACCACAGCTCTCGACCCGGCAATCTTGACACTTTAAAAATTAAGCATCATTATATATATATATAGATAATCAAGAATCTAGAAGGCTCGTCAAAATAACAGTCAAAAGAAGATATTTGAGTTATTCTATCACAAACAACTTAAATCTTGTTTCAAGAAGGAAAAAATAGTAATTACTTTGACATTCAATTTAGTAAATATTAATAGTAATTACTTTGACATTCAATTTAGTAAATATTAGTAAGAGATTTGGGGAGGGATTGAAAAAATAAAATTTTTTTTTTCTTCACACTTTTTTAACTAATGTGTGGTGATATTATTTTCTCTCTCAAATTATCTCTCTTTATTTATTATTTGTTATTATTAGAAAGATTTATAGAGAAATATAAATAAAATAAATTTAATAATAAAAAAATAATAATAATATTCACTTTGGTAAAACAATTCATTTTTTTCACGTATATATTTTATTACATATTTTTTCTCAATTAATCTCTTATCTTTTTACTATGGTCAAATAAAAAATCTCAAACATTATTAATCTATTTTTTATCCTCAATTTAGTCCATCAATGCTTAATCGACCTCTTATCTCGTGACTTTAAAACACTGAGACTGACAACCATCTCATTCCACATTTATCTACCAATTCAATTCAAATTGAACTTCTTTTTCGTGATCTTAACATTCACTTTGGTCAAACAATTAATCTTTTCGCATATTTTAACCACAAATATCAATTTATTTCTCAATCAACCTCTATCTCCTTACCATACTTTTATTTCAACAAATCAAAATCATCTCATTCCATATTTATCCACCAATCACAATTGACATTTATTCTCTCGAAGACTTTACTTTCACTTCATCAAATAACTCATCATTTCACATATTTTATAATATACAACACAACATTCTTATCCTCACATCGGCTAACCATAAATCTCATTCCACATTATTTATCCACCCTAATTGACCTTACGTCTCTTTACCTTACTTTCACTTTGACTAATTAACCATCTTATTCCACATTTATTCATTAATTTACAATCGACCTCTCATCTCGAGACTTTGCTTTCACTTCGTCAAACAACTCATCTCCTAACATATTTTACAATATACAACCCGACCTTTTTATCCTTAATTCTTTTAACCAATCCACATTTATCCACCTTAATAATCGACCTCTCATATGTGACCTTACACTTTTAATTCGATCAAATCAACCATCTCCAACATCACCAATCTCTTTTACTCTTCACTTTGGTCACCAATTCCCAACCAACCTCTTATCTCGTGCCCATCTCCTCACATATTTTACAGTATACAACTTGACATTTATTATCCTCAATTCGGATAACTAACCATCTCATTCCACATTTATCCACACCTTAATCAACCTCTCATATTGTGTGACCTTACACAATTTCATTTTGGTCAAATCAACCATGTTCAACGTTAACAATCTCTTTTACCCTCACTTTAACTCATCAATTCTCCAATCGACCTCTCATAGCGCGACCTTACTTACATCAACTAGTCAAAACCATCTCATTCCACATTTTTATTTTACTAATCTCAATCGACCTCTCATCTCGAGACTTACTTTTATTTCGGTCAAACAATCCATCTCCTCACAAATTTTACAATAAACAATCCGACTTACTTATCCTCACTTCACCTGACTAGCCCATCTCATTTCACATTTATCCATCATAATCAGACATCTCATATAGTGACCTTAAACTCTCTTTTACCCTCATGTTGGCCCACCAATCCCCAATCGAGCTCTCACCGACTAACCAACCATCTCATTACATATTTTTATCCCACTAATCCCAATCGACCTCTCATCTCGAGACTTACTTTCATTTTGATCAAACAATCCATCTCCTCACATATTTTACAATAAATAACACAACTTACTGATCCCCACTTCGACTAACCATGTCAGTCCATTTCATTTCATATTTATCCACCCTAATCGGACATCTCATAATGTGACCTTAAACTTTCATTTTGGTACATTATCAATCTCTGTACCCTCACTTTGGTCCACCAATCCCTAATCGACCTCTCATCGAATAACCAACCATTTCATTTCATATATTTATCCCACTAATCTCAATCGACCTCTCATCTCGAGACATTACTTTCATTTTCCATCTTCTTAAATATTTTACAATAAATAACTCGACTTACTTATCCTCACTTCGATTGACTAGCCCATCTTATTTCACATTTATCCATCTTAATCGGACATCTCATACTGTGACCTTAAACTTTCACTTTAATACATTACCAATCTCTTTTACCTTCACTTTGGTCCATCAATCCCCAATCGACCTCTCATCGACTAACCAACCATCTCATTCCATATTTTTATCCACCTCAATTGATCTTTATTATTGTAACCTTACACTTTCACTTCGGTCAAATCAATAAACAACAAACCATCTCCTTCCATATCATGGATATCAATTACCCAGCCACCAATTTCATAATATTTTAACCATCCATCCCAATTGACTTTTAAACAACCTACAAACACAAAAGCCTCAAATCAAGAAAAACCAAAATCCGTCATTAAAGCTTCAAAATTTCGGATTTTCGAATTTTTTGTTTAAGGACTTCAAACTTGGATTTGTGCATCTAGAATGTTTCCCCTATGATCCCTTCTCCTTCCCATCCGGCGACGTGCCTCCGGCCAATTCTCCTAGTGCACCTCCGCCGCCGCCGGAGGTTGTCTCTCCAGATAAGAATTGGAGGGTCTTACACCTTGAAAGAAATGTTCCAAGTCTTGAAACAATCCCCATAAAGAGGATGAGGAATGGGGGAGATATGGGAGCCGGGCCCTCTATGCCACCTCAACTGAGGGCGGCAGTTCCTTCGGCAGCCCGGCGATGGCGATTTTGGCGGCTGTATTCCAGGGCGGAGTTAGGATTTGAAATCTATCTTCGCTAATTTTTTATCAAAAAAATCTATACGAGCTAGTTTCATGATAATATTAAGTAAACAAACAAAATAAACCAAATTTACTATCACTAGTACCTTTTAGCGACGAGAAATCATCAATGATGGTAATTTACCATCGTTATTGTCAAATATATACAAAATATTTTGGGTTACCCGGGTTACAGCCCGGGTAGCCTTGTACTTGGATCCACCCTGGCTGTATTCACCTGCTGTATATGTAGTTTGGGATTTGACTCTGACAAAAGTTTATCTTGGCACATTGCGAAAGACCTTGGCGCGGAATGTATCCACCTCCAATATTTACACCAATATTTACAGTAGAGGATTTTGCAGATGTTAGAGAACTATTGAATGATCCAGAAGAACAAGGAGAAGAAGAAAATGGGGCGGCAACGGATGGTGGTGGGGAGGTGGCGGCTGGTGGTGGTGATGGGGAGGGAGAGTTTGGGGGGAGGAGGTGGATTCTCCCGGACTTGAACAAAACTCCTTAAGTGTTATGTTCCTGGTTCTTAATATCATTTTTGTATTGTCTAGGTTTCTCTGACCAGTTTGTCTTTAATATTTATAAAAATAATTTTAATATAGTATTATTTAATTGTTAGTTTAATGGATAAATTATTAAGGATGAAAAAAAAAACTTTAATAAACATTATTACCAAGAAGATAAATACTAATATACTAATACGATTAATTAACGGTATCCTATTAGGTTCAGCGGAATAAATTGTAATGTGAACTGTATCTTGAATTCCGCAACAATTTGTTTTTTGGGCTGCAACCCAAATTTAGAATATATAAAAAATGATACTTATAATCTATTGAATTCATGATTTGTAAACAAAATTGATGTAAATATTGATACACTGAACGACATTAAACCACAGTTAGTCAAAAAGTCGGACATGTAACCCTACCTTGTTTGAGCTACAACAGCTACATGGGCGGAGACATTTATGTTTTATTTATTTTAATAACTTAATGGGCCTTAAATGTTGATGCCCACTATTCTCAAACTGTTTATTAAATCAAACTGACAATTGTTAATCTGGTAGAGAGAATTATTATAAATTATTACATATCACTCAAACTTAATTTTCTTAAGAATTAATTTTCATTTATTTGAATGGATAGTTATACAAGATAATCTTCTTTTATATGATTTATGTTTTAGTCTGCCATTCTTTCTTTTCTTTTTGTATTTTTAGTCCATTGCCGGGCTTGATTCTTTGTAGAATGGCAGTTTTGGGCCAAAATACAACAGGCTTGATTTTGGGCCCAGAAGTAAGAATGGGAAACATACTAATTTTGCATTTTCCCCATAAATGGGAGTTTGTTATTTGATGGTTTTATTGCAGAAAATAAACAAACATGATAGACCTTTTAATATTTATAAAATTTATTTGATGGTTTTATAAAATTTATACTTTTTTAGAGATTTTTTTTTTTTCATTTTTTTTAGTTAACTCAATTAAGGTGGTTAAAATCTCGAGTTGACTCTTAAAATTTTATAATTTTTAAATTTCACGTTAAGTTAACGAGTTTAGTTTTAAATAAACTCTTAAATAGATAAACTCTTACGATTTTAAATTTACGATAATAAGATTTTACAATTTTACGAGCTTATAAATAATTTCGATTTTACGATACAATTCTATACGATTTTACGTTTAAAAAAATAAATTTATATTTAAAAATTAAAAAATAAAAAATAAAATTATTTTTTATTCAAATAAATTAATTAATATAAATAATTTTTTAAGTATAAATTTTTAGTAGTATTATTATTTACTCATTATTATTTTTATTTAATTTTTTATTTAAATATATAAAATTTTAAAATTAGTTAAGTATAAAATATTTAAATATATATAAATAATAATAATATATATCTATTATTTTTTAAAATTAAACTATTACGATTTCAAGTAACTCTAGATTTTACGAGTTTACAACTGGACAACGATTTTACGTAAACTCTCGATTTTGATAGCCTTAAACTCATTGAATGTTCAAAAGAACCATAAAATTGATTTTCTTAACCATGTATTGTGAGAATTTATAAACATTACCGTGGTAAGTAGGTAGGAACTACAAATTTAATTAAATTTCTTTTATAACTTGTGAAAGGATTTTTGTTGTCCATCATTTTGCAGTTTTTTAAACAAATTGTTGAACATATCTTCTATTGCACTTTGTTTTTTAAAATTCAACTACGTACAACACCCCAAAGTAGGATTCCAAGCCATTTTTTATTCTCAAAATCAACTAAGTTAGTAAGTTCATCAAATGTATGATTTTGAACAGAAGAAAGTTTCAAATTTAGTTTTAAAAAACAAATAGCATTCATTGTTATCTATATAACTTGATCCAATAGCTAGATCTCCAATAACCATTAATTTATGGATTGAAAGAACAAAAAGTCTATCAAAGATATTTCTCACAGCATTCTCAACCTTTCTATTTATTTATTAAGTATGTTTTTTAATTTAAAATATTTATGAATTTCCCAAGGCAAAATTTTACACAGTTCATAAATAGAAACATCGTCAATATAGTGTTTAAATTTCTGAATCCAAATACTCAAATGGAAGATCCCCATATCCTTAATAGAAAGAAAAAAAAACATCGATCCTCAAAATGACAGATCAATTCAAATATAAGCAACTTGAAAAAAAAAACTGCAAGAAAACGCACAAGCTGTTAGAAACACCATCTCTACTGCATGCGTTATCGATTATTATTTAAATGTGAAGTAATTGTGTCCTTTAATTTAATGTGCAATGACTAAACTTGGATAGGACAAATTAACAGATATAATTTAATCCGATTATGTTAGGAGTCGTAGTATTTTGCTAGAAACCAACTACGATTAATGGGGTTAAACCTATAATTATTATAATCGGGTCCTATGAGGTCACACACTTAGAGTTGACCGACTAGATAAACGAGAAAGATGGTTAATTATTAATACATATTAGATATTATTAATAATAAGAAATATTATTTATTTGTGAAATAAAATAATATATAATTAATACATATTAGATATTAGTAATAATAAGAAATATTATTTATTTGTGAAATAAAATAATATATAATTAATGGTTAATTATGGAGTTAAGATTGTGAAATAAAATAATATATAATTAATGGTTAATTATAGAGTTAAGATTGTGAAATAAAATAATATATAATTAATACATATTAGATATTATTAATAATAAGAAATATTATTTATTTTTGAAATAAAATAATATATAATTAATGGTTAATTATGGAATTTTATTTTAATACAAAAGGATTCACTTGTTTTCAAGAAAACGAAAGTGAATAGAGAGAGAATTGATCCTCTTTTAAAACGGCTTTTGCTATATTACGGTGAGAACTCCAAGAGGAAGAAATCATCTTTTAATCTAGCAATTGGATTGCTTCCCCTTTGTCTTTTTCGTCCTAGCAGTCGAAAGTAAAGAGATCTAGTCGGACTCGTGTGGACCAAGTAGAGGAGCAACACGTGGGGCTCTCGATTATTCATTACTACCAGATCTGATCTGGTTCACGCATCAAAGGTATATTTCTATAAACTATATATCATGATTCTATCAATTATGCATGATAATATTATTAGATGTTCAGATTAGATCTATAAATTATTCCGCTGCGAACATCTAATTAACCAACAGTGCTATCAGAGCGCAAGGTTGCATATATTGAAAGAATCGATAAATTAACTGTTAATTTTGATACGGATCTATATCGATGATATAAATTTACATAGATTAAGATGTAAAACTATATTTAAGAAAATAAAAGAAATATTTATTTTAATTGAATTATATAAATATTTGGATCAAATAAATATGATATATTTGTTTTCTAAAAGTTAGGAAATTCCACTTATTAAAGATTACTATTTTTCTAGTATGGCCCAGAAATACGATTTGAGCATCGTTATGTTTTCTTATAACACGATATATGTATCGTTATGTATTTTGTAATTTATTTTGATAATTAGATTATTATAAATAACTATGTAATACAAATAAGAACCATGAAGTTCAAGGATGGAGATCCATTAAGGGTGCAAGCATGGAGACCAAAGAAGTTTAGTTCTTTATATATTTTTTTGCATCTTAGGGGCCATACTAGGATCACAATTTTCATTGCATTGTTTTTATTTATAATAATTTTCACTAATAAATAAAAGACAATCAAAACTTAAGTTCCTAAAGAAAATTGGGGCAATGTCTTTCCGTGTCATGACCCATGAAGTTTATGGTTTTGGTTGGATAGGTTTCGCAAAAGCGAGGGTGTCTTTACTCAACCTTAGGCTCCTGAGGATGAATCTATACGGGGATTCATAAACCTTGATACGGTTGTACCCAACAAGAAACCAAAATGCAAAGTTTTGGATCTTGAGGCATGGGGATGAATCCTACATTGGATGTGGATCATCAACCAAGAATTATAAGAAGTTATAATTAGTAATTGTTACTTAACTTGAACACACAAGACCTAAGGCAGTGCAAAAGTACGTTGAAGATTGTCTGTAATGGGATCTTGGAATCATTTTATTCATAAGGGACTATAAAAACTTGAATAAAATGTGCATTCACTTATTTTAAATTGTTCAATTATAAGTATTTTTCAAATTTCAAAACATAAACTGATTTGTATGTCATTTATATTCTGTAGAATATATCGAACGATAATTTGAAATTCTCTCTGCGCTCAATTGTTGAGAAAAACAAGCTCAATGAAACGAACTTCCTTGATTGGGAAAGGAATCTGAGAATTATTCTCAGGTCTGAGGGATGTGATGACGTCCTAACTACCCCTATCCCTACTGTGACTGGAACCTCATCAGATGAGGAGAAGGCAACATCAACTCGGGTGAAAACTGAAGCATTACCTGTTACTTGCCTCATGCTAGCTGCAATGGAGCCTGAATTGTAAAAGAGGTTTTTGCATTCTGATGCTTATACTATCATAACTGAACTAAAAATGTTGTTTCAGGATCAGGCAAGGATAGAGCGATATGAGACTCACAAGGCTATACTTGATAGCAAGCTTGTGAAGGGAAAACCAGTGAGTCCTCATGTGATTAGCCTGACTAGGCTTTTCAAGAGGATGGAAAATCTGGGGACCCCATATGACCAAGAGTTGGCCACTGATATTGTTCTTAGATCCTTACATGATGGTTTTGCACCATTTAGAATGCAATACCATACGAATGGTCTAAAGCATGATTTAAATGAGCTCCATAACATGCTTAAAAATGCTGAAGGCAATATTATTGATGACAAGAAGAAGGAAGTTCTAAATGTCAACAATGGGAAGGGATTTAAGAAGATGGCTAAGAAAAAGAACAATAACCAAGGGAAAGGCAAGCAAGTTGCCAAACCCAAGGGTGGTGAGAAGGCAAAGATGGCTGCTGATCATGATTGTTTTTACTGCAAGGCCAAGGGACACTGGAAAAGAAATTGTCCCAAGTACCTAGAAGACAAGAAGAACGGGACTGTGAGTTCCACTTCAGGTATTTATGTTATTGAGATTATGACAACCGATGTTCTCACATTAAATAATGGTCCTACTTGGGTATTAGATACTGCATGTGGTGCTCACATTATTTCATATATGCAGGGACTTAGAAATAAAAGACAAGTGAAGAAAGGAGAGATAGACCTGCGCATTGGAAATGGAGCAAGTGTTGCTGCACTTACCGTAGGAGATTTAAGTATATCTTTACCTTCTTGTTTAATATTAGAACTGAATAATTGTTATTATGTTCCTTGCATTACTAAGAACCTTGTTTCGGTTGCTGTATTACATTCTGAAGGTTTTGAATTTAGCATTAAAAATGGAAATATTTCTGTTTTTAAGAATGATATTTTCTATGCGACTACTCCAATGAGTAATGGACTCTTTGTATTGGATCTCAAATCAGAATTGTATAACATAAATAACAAAAGACAAAAATTGAATAGTTTGAGTGAGGCCTACCTATGGCATTGTCGATTGGGTCACATTAGTGCGAAACGCATGAAAAAGATCCACAAAGATGGGCTTCTAAAAGACATGGATTTTGAATCCATTGATACATGTGAATCATGTCTGATGGGCAAGATGACAAGGTCACCTTTCAAAGGAACGTTTGAAAGGGCTACTGAACTACTGGGTGTAATACATACTGATGTATGTGGTCCAATGAGCACTGAAGCTAGAGGTGGCTATAGATACTTCATCACATTTACTGATGACATGAGTAGATATGAGTATATTTACCTTATGTCACATAAATCAGAGTCCTTTGAAAAGTTCAAGGAATTTCAAAACGAAGTAGACACTCAAAGTGGCAAGAAAATAAAAGCACTTCGATCTGATCGTGGTGGTGAGTACTTGAGCCACGAATTTGATCATCATTTGAAAACTGTGGGATAGTCACACAGTTGTCTACCCCAGGAACACCTCAGCTAAATGGTGTGTCTGAAAGGAGAAACAAGACTTTGTTAGACATGGTCCGATCAATGATGAGTTTTGTTAATCTTCCGGTATCCTTCTGGGGATATGCCCTCACTACCGCTGTACTTACACTAAATAGGACTCCGTCAAGAACTGTAAACAAAACTCCATATGAGATATGGACTGGAAAGGTTCCAAAGTTGTCTTTTCTGAAAATATGGGGATGTGAAGCTTATGTAAAGCGTTTACAAACAGAGAAGCTTGCCCTAAAATCAGATAAATGCTTTTTTATAGGGTATCCAAAAGGAAGTTTTGGATATTACTTCTACAATCCAACTCAGCAAAAGGTGTTTGTTGCAATAGATTGTGTCTTTTTGGAAAGAGAGTTCCTTTCCAACAAGTCAAGTGGGAGAAATATTCATCTTGAAACAGTTCAAGATGATGAAAAGCAACAAACTCAACAACAAAATGACATGGATGATGTCGATGCAGAGATGATTACTTTTGAAGGCTCAGGGCCTCAGAACATCCAAGAACCAGAACAAGAGGATCTACAAACAGTTGTAGATCATGTTCCGGATTTAGTTGTTGAACAAGTTAAACTCACTCGTAGATCGAAAAGGCCAAGGGTACAACCAAGACGTTATGATGATTTCATCTTAAATGTAAGCCTTGATGTTCTTATGCTAGAACATAGTGAGCCTTCGACCTATAAGCAAGCAGTGACGGGTCCAGACTCCAATAAATGGCTTGATGCCATGAGGTCTGAAATGGATTCAATGTTTGAAAATCAAGTATGGGACTTGATAGATTTGCCAGATGGGGTAAAACCCATAGAAAGCAAATGGATTTTCAAACTAAAAAATGACAAGGATGGAAATGCATATGTTTACAAGGAAAGACTAGTTGCCAAAGGTTTTAGACAAATTCATTGTATAGACTATGACGAGACATTTTCACCAGTTGTCATGATTAGATCCATTGGGATAATCCTAGCTATTGCTGCATATTATGACTATGAGATATGGCAAATGGATGTCAAAACCGCTTTTCTAAATGGTTTTTTGGAAGAGGATGTGTACATGACACAACCTGAAGGTTTTGAAGATCCAAATCATGCTGGGAAGGTATGCAAGCTTAAGAAGTCCATTTATGGACTTAAGCAAGCATCCAGGAGTTGGAACTTTCGATTTGATGAAAAGATCAAAGAGTTTGAATTCATTAGATGCAAAGAGGATCCTTGTGTTTACAAGAAGTTTAGTGGGAGTAAGGCAGCCTTCTTAGTCTTGTATGTGGATGACATACTACTTATTGGGAATGACATTCCGATGCTAGAGTCCGTAAAAGAATGGTTGAAGAAATGTTTCTCAATGAAAGACTTAGGAAAGGCCGAGTACATACTTGGAATTAAGATCTATAGAGATAGATCTAAGAGGCTTCTTGGATTAAGTCAAGGAACTTATATTGATAATATTCTTACTAGATTCAAGATGCAAGATTCCAAGAAGGGATTTTTACCCATTCAACAAGGTGTATATCTCAGCAAGACGTAGTGTTCTAAAACACCTGCTGAGCTTGAGAAGATGAACAAGATCTCATATGCTCCTGCTATAGGATCTATCATGTATGCCATGGTATGTACACGTCCAGATGTTGCATATGCTTTGAGCATGTGTAGCAGATACCAATCAAGTCCTGGAGAAGCACACTGGAGTGCAGCTAAGAATATCCTGAAGTACTTAAGAAGAACAAAGGATGATTTCTTAGTATATGGGGGAGATGAAAAATTGATTGTACAAGGCTATACTGATGCAAGCTTTCAGAATGACCGAGATGGCTTTGAGTCTCAATCGGGTTATGTCTTTATCCTTAACGGAGGAGCTGTGAGCTGGAAGAGCTCTAAGCAAGGTACTATAACAGATTCTACAACAGAGGCTGAGTACATTACTGCTAGTGAAGCAGCAAAGGAGGCCGTTTGGATGAGGAAGTTCCTAGATGAACTTAGTGTTGTTCCTAGCATTTCAATGCCTATCGACATCTATTGTGACAACAATGGTGCCATAGCTCAGGCAAAGGAACCGAGTTCGAACTCCAAATCCAGACATGTTATGAGAAAGTATCACCTTATTCGACACATAATCACTATGGGTGATATTAGGATGTGTAAGGTGCATACTGATGATAACATTGCAGATCCATTAACCAAACCTATGCCTAGGCCCAAGCATGAGAGTCACACTAGGGCTAAGGGTCTCAAGCACATTGGAGAATGACTTTGAGTTTGCTTTTGTATTACATTATGTATTTATGAGTGTTAGACACCAGTTTTATGTTTGACTTGATGATTTTATGATATATGATATTTCATCCTTATTTATATTGTTTTTATCGATATTGAATAATATGTCCAAATAATTCATTATTAACAAATGTGATCACCTTAAGTGTTCTGGTGAATGAAACCCCATTAAGTGAAATGAAGTTTTGAATTATTAAAAGTCTATAGTTTGAAATCATCAAATGGACATAGATGATTTTATAAGTTACTATATTGTAAGCTGACTGATAGCGTCAGGTTTCATGGGCTATAAGGACATGGAGATGTCTAGTCAATTACATATATGTGTATGGATGATACATGTAAGACTGACCCACCTTAAGACTCTCCAAAAGAGATTGTAGAGTTTTAAGTTAAACCATGTTTAGTAGATTCCTCAAACATGAGTATGTTGTGGCCTCACTTGATGATTGGTATTTCTTAGACACTTTTAAACGATTTCCGTAAAAGGGAGTTATAAAGGTAGTAGTTGGGATTGCTAAAAATTGAGTGGGAGCCATAGTCATATAAGAATGGAGAAGTCCTCCTACTTCATGTATAATGTGATACATTGAACATGAATGGTGTCTCGGCCACTTGAAGAGCGAGAACTGAAAATGCATGGCCATGCTCGGATGGATTAATATGAATCATCCGTTTAATTGACAGTTCAAACTCAGAGTTCAAGAAACATATTTGATAGAAAGGTATGAATGTTACCATATCATCAAATAAGACATTAAGAGACAAAGGTATCTTATATTGCACACTTGTTAAAGGACAAATGGGAGATTGAAGAAATTGTGTCCTTTAATTTAATGTGCAATGACTAAACTTGGATAGGACAAATTAACAGATATAATTTAATCCGGTTATGTTAGGAATCGTAGTGCTTTGCTAGAAGCCAACTACGATTAATGGGTTAAACCTATAACTATTATAATCAGGTCCTATGAGGTCACACACTTAGAGTTGACCGACTAGATAAACGAGAAAGATGGTTAATTATTAATACATATTAGATATTATTAATAATAAGAAATATTATTTATTTGTGAAATAAAATAATATATAATTAATACATATTAGATACTATTAATAATAAGAAATATTATTTATTTGTGAAATAAAATAATATATAATTAATGGTTAATTATGGAGTTAAGATTGTGAAATAAAATAATATATAATTAATGGTTAATTATGGAGTTAAGATTGTGAAATAAAATAATATATAATTAATACATATTAGATATTATTAATAATAGGAAATGTTATTTATTTGTGAAATAAAATAATATATAATTAATGGTTAATTATGGAATTTTATTTTAATACAAAAGGATTCACTTATTTGCAAGAAAACGAAAGTGAATAGAGAGAGAATTGTTCCTCTTTTAAAACAGATTTTGCTATATTACGATGAGAACTCCAAGAGGAAGAAATCATCTTTTAATCTAACAATTGGATTGCTTCCCCTTTGTCTTTTTCGTCCTAGCAGTCGAAAGTAAAGAGATCTAGTCGGGCTCGTGTGGACCAAGTAGAGGAGCAACACGTGGGGCTCTCGATTATTCATTACTACCAGATCTGATCTGGTTCACGCATCAAAGGTATATTTCTATAAACTATATATCATGATTCTATCAATTATGCATGATCATATGATTAGATGTTCAGATTAGATCTATAAATTATTCCGCTGCGAACATCTAATTAACCAACAAAATGAACCAAAGAAGAAATAATAATCAAGAAGTTAAGTAGGTATCAGAGCTAATATTTGATTTCTAATGATTTCCATGCACTTTTGGATCTCCGCATATAGAGGGAGGTTTTGAGAACAGCATGGCTGCAAACTAGTAACTGCCGAATCCAGTATATGAGCTACATCCGATTGGTGGAAACTAATGCACTTATACATTTGTTAACAACAAGTATATATACATATCAAACTTTATTTGCATAATAATAATTTCATTTATTATTCAAGATTTTACCTAGATCATGAGAAGAGTTGCCACACAATGACTGATGAGTTCTGATGGAATTTGAGAATCATTCTTGTCTGCCATATTCCTCTTTAACTTATCTTCATTTAATGAATCCATCACACTGGAAACTCTAGTATCTAGAGGGGTGATAAATGGCCGGATAGATAGCAAACCAGTCATCTAGAAGAAGCATATTGCTTACATAATTTATAGTCTCTTAGGTAAATATATAGAAGGAGATTGTATTGGATCATCTCTCAATTACATAAGGTAGGTCTCTTATATAGATATTAAATTAAACTTATAAGAAAACTAATATAATATAATATCGATATCATCATAATTTATTATATTATGATAATATCTTACATATATATTATCTTTATATTATTTCTCAAATATATTATATTAATTATATTTATTACACCCCCGCAATCGAAGCAGGTGAACGATGTATGCTGAGATTTGATCGAAACTCTTCAAAAAGAACTCGAAGAAACCCCAAACAACGATGGTGTAGCAGCCAAAGGCGAAGAAGGTTCCCAGTCATAGTAGAAGCAAATGAAGATTCAAGCGCTACTGAGGTCGCAAATGATCCGAAAGTAGATGCACCAAAAGGAGACGACGATGCACTAGTTGTCATCCCAAAAAGAGGATAGGGAAAAGAACTAGCGACCGTTGATCCTAATCTTAATAAAGGAATGGAGGTTGTGGAAGTCGTTGTTTTGGTTAATCCAGATCTGAAAAGAGTAGAAGCTCCAGTTGCGCCAAATCCAAAGGAATGTGTGGAAGCGTCTGAAGCCGAGACACCAAATGTTCCAAAGGAAGGTGTGGAAGCGACTAAAGTCAAGGCACCAGTTGTTTCGAATCCGAAGGTAGTGGCACCACTTGCTCCAAACCAAATGAACTAGCGAAAGCTAATGACGCTAGAGTTAGGGTTTGAAAAAGACATAGGAAATGATAAACCGAACGACAAAATAAAATGAGGTAGTGGACGACGCAAAGAAGAATAGCGAAGAGGAGGAAGAATAAAAAGAAATGAACAGAGGTAGTAGAGTTTTATTTGAGCCATACATCAATGACTTAAAGTAACTATTGATGGAGGCAGTGGAAGACTATATTTTTGGCTCTAATACCATGTTAGAATATAGAAGGAGATTGTATTGGATCCTCTCTCAATTATATAGGGAATGTCTTTTATATAGACATTAAATTAAACTTATAAAAAAACTAATATAATATCGATATTATCACAATTTATCATATTGTGATAATATTATATATATATATATATATATTATCTTTATATTATATCTAAAATATATTATATTGGTTAAATTTATTTTCTTGAATCCTCTCCGGAATATTCTCACCTTGATTCATTGATAACATTGCCTGACAATATTAAAGAACCAATCCGGTAAATCAGTTAAAACTGGGTATAATAATTTTTTTTTGTTATATCATTTTTCATGTTAGATTCAAAAAAATTAATTTGTATAACAAATGAAGCAATAAAATCCACATATTATAATATGGATCATGATCTAAAGAATAATATGGTCATCTTTTACCAGTTTTCAAATAAGCTCAATTTAGGTGCAGACAGCCAAAAAAATATACGACAATGAATCTCCTCACCTACATAGCGACATCTACCAACGTCCTAGCTTTTGCTCTAGATCTTTCAACAACGTCCTTAACATGAAATTCGGAGTCCTGTATAGGGTTCATAGGATGATCACACAAGCTTAAGGAGAAATAAGTGCCCCTAAATTGGCTGCAGGTTGTGGCAAAGCTAATATAGAGTTCCCTTGATACTCATTTCATTGCCTTAAGCAGAAAAGAGATGAAGAAACCTGAAGTAATGTTGAAACATGTTTTAAGTATTACACAATTATTTTGATATTTCTTTCAAGGAAACACAATCACTTTTGTACATACCTGCTCATTAATTTCATTTAGTTAAACTATTATAGTAGCATATTGCTTCTTAAAAGGTTCCGAGGTCTCCAAATTGCTTCTGTTTTCTACCATGGTCATCATTTATGTGCCTCAATTCAGATACCAGTGCCTCCTGCAAGTTTCAAACTGACTTGTTAGCAAACTTCTAAAAAAAATGATGCTTCCAAATAATCGTTTGCAATGCATAATGAAACCCCTAAAGAGTAAAATGTTGTCAAAACCTTTTTTGTCAGATTACGAGTAAGATCTGCAAGTGTTTGAACGTCACATTCCTTTACTTGAATATGCACAAGTAATGATAGTTGGTAATTGGGGATAACATTGCTAGCTAGTTTAACTTCCACATTTACGAGAGCTCCCTGACAAGAAAATCACATAAAATGTTGGTCCAACCTTTTGAAGTAGTAATTTATCTATTCACAAATATCACATAAAATGTTGGTCCAACCTTTTGAAGTAGTAATTTATCTATTCACAAATATGATACAATTTTGATATGGTATCCAAGCAAACTTATTTTCAAAATATGGTATAATTGAATGAACTAAATGATTTTACAAGGATACATCTTATGACAAATAAGAAAATATTCTTGTTGGCAAATCTCTATTTGATATTCTATCAACAAATGAGATACTGTCTTACTTTTAATTCTATTTAAAGAAGGTCATAAGAGTTGGATATTTTGCGTTGTACATGACCAATTTATTGCAAGGAACTTGGAAATTGACTCTTAGTATAACTTTACGAGAATGTGAGTTGCTTCATGTCGTGATGAGACATATTCCAATTAAAAAATCATCTCTTTATGTTCGCAGAAAAAAATATTAATAGATAATCAAACCTTATCTATCAATAATTACCGTGATTATTCGTACATGATCCTTTCAAACGCTATCTGTCGATAGATACGAGACATCGTATTTACACGATTCCGTCTAAAAACCTTATTTGTTAATAGGTATCCAAACATTGTCCATCGACAAGTACCGAGATCATTCATACATGATCCACTAAAACCCTATCTGTTGATAGGTACGAAAAATCATTTTTACACTATTTCGTCTAAAAACCTTATTTGTTAATAGGTATCCAAACCTTATCTATCGACAAACACACAGATCATTCATACATTATCCACTTAAACCCTATTTGTTGATAGGTGTGAGACATTGTTTTAACACAATTCCATTAAAACTCCTATTTGTCAATAAATCCAAAAGCCTTATCTATCGATAAGTACCAAGATCATTTGTACACGATCCACCACAAAAACCCTATATGTCGATAGCCTATAGGTCTTCAGCCTTATCTATCAATAAGCACCCGAGATCATTTGTACATGATCCTCCATAAAAACTCTAATTGTCAACATATCTTTAGCCTTATTTGTCAATAAGCATCTGAGATCATTCGTACATAATCCACTAAAACTCTATCTTTCGATAGGTACGAGATATCGTTCGTACACGATTCGGTCAAAACCTTATCTTTCAATAAGCATTACGATCATACATACATGATCCAAAACCTTATATGTCGATAATTAACGAGATTATTCGTACATGATCTACCAAAACCCTATCTCTCGATAGGTACCCAAACCCTAGCTCTCGATAGGTACCCAAACCCTATCTCTCGATAGGTACTCAAACCCTATCTCTCGATTGGTACCAAAACCCTATTTCTCGATAGGTACCCAAACCCTATCTCTCGATAGGTACCAAAACTCTATCTCTCGATAGGTATACAAACTCTATCTCTCGATAGGTACTAAAACCTTATCTCTTGATAGGTACCCAAACCCTGTCTTTCGATATGTATCCAAACCCTATCTCTCGATAGGTACCAAAATCCTATATCTCAATAGGTAACCAAAACTTATCTTTAGATAGATACCAAAACTCTATATCTCGATAGGTATTCAATCGAAATCATATTTCTGAAATAGGTACTTCTCTTAATTCACAAACAAAAAAACCTTTCTATTGATATTTATAGTACCACGATCATTTATATATGATGGCCTTAAGAATTACCTATTATTAACCTTGATGTAAAGTTTGTTAACTCCCATAATAAACTTATATGTTGATAGTATCACGATCATTTGTATATGATCTCCCTAAGTACTACTTGTTAATAAGCATAGTGACGAAGTTCATCAGATTTCACTAAAGATCTATTTGTGGAAAGCCTTATGATTATGTACATATGATCATTGCTAAAACGTTACTTGTTAGTAACCCACGTGAAAAGTCACTAAACATTTCATGTCCTCTTTTATGTCTCATTAAGTGACATTAACCTTAATCGTTTATACATAACTATTTATATAATTTGTTAATATTCACGCTTAATAGGAGTTGATTTTTCAAAAGTATGTGATTATCTCTATCCTATGCATTTTACGAATACTTTGTTGAGATCTGTGAAACAGGTTTTAAGAAACTATTCTTGTTAGGATAGTCACCAAGGAAAGATCCCTGATCAATGTTTGGAAACACCTTGACGAATGCTACATACAACAACATTAGGTCACTCCAACATAAGCTCACTACATGCTCTATCTTTCCATCACCCTCAATAATATAAATTAGATGAGAAAAACTCAGTGTTAAAATATCATACTTGAATTTGTGTTTTCAAAACTAGTTTGTTATAATCAAATTTGATTCGAGAGAGCACTCTGTAAGCACTAAAAACATACAAACCAATTTTATAAATTTAAAAATAATTATTTTGATTATTTTTAAATAAATAAAATCAAAATAATTAAAACCAAGTCTAAAACCTAATTAAATGATTATTTGGAATAATTATTGTGATAATTAAGTTATCTTTAATTAAAGATAATGGCCAAAATAAATAAAATAATTTAGTATAAATATTATACTCATTTTATCTCAAATTAATTTTAGAAAAAACAAAGGGATTAAAATAAATAATTTAAGATAAATGTTATATCCATTTTATCCCAAATAAATTATTTATTCAATCAAAATATATACAAAAATAAAATAAATTGACAAAATATATGTCATATTTATTTTAAATATTTTGTATAATTTTTAAAGATTTAAAAACAAAGTCAAAAGGGATAAAGAAAAACCAATTTCAAACAAACCCTTAAGGCTAAATAAAAAATATATATTTGTAATCAAGTGCAGTCGAAGCTCAGAAGAATTGGTACATCATAAGTCACAACCTTCGGATAGGCATTGGAAATCATCAAATGCCTAAGAGCCACCGCGTCGCTCGCTGCAACGGAGCAAAAACACGTGCGCGAAGTAGCGAATCACCAAACTATTGCTTTAAGGTCATGCAAGCGGAACGCCTATGCGCTAACATACCATGGACGGAACGCTAACTAACTATGTCCATAAACGATGTCATTTTGGCTCTCCTTCTACGGGAAAACGCGGAAGCCCAAAATGACGTCGTTTCACACTACGTCTTTGTCTTCCTCGTGACGTCGGACGGATAAGAACAACAACCATCTTTGATTTTTCAAAGATAGAACTCTGTTATTTTTCCATCTTTTGACCTCGTTCAAAAGGTGAAATGATAATCCTACTTCGGTGATTATTTCCCTTAAGCCTATGATCGTAATCATGGCCTACACCGGTGACTGGCTGGAAAACAGCCAAAACACAATTATGGTCATTTTCCTTAATGAAGCCCACTTGATTCTCAAACTGATCTTGGGAGGCTATAAATACTCTCCCTTGATCAATCCGAAAGTAAGAGATCCAATATCAAGTCTCCAATTAAAAAAATTCAGAAATTCTCCACTAAAACTTAAAACTTCTGAATTTTCAGAAATTCTATGTAATGCATCAAAGCTTAGATTCATGCATCCCCAAAGGTTTCCTAAGGTTGAGTGTTCTCCAATATTTAGTAAATTTCCAATCATCATTTATATTGAATTACCAGTTTAAATTGGAATTTTTACATTTTAGTTTGGACAATTTTGTATACCGTATGGTTATTCGATTTTTTGATTGAGAAACGATTTAGGATCATTTGTGAGCTTTCTGCTGAGGCCAAAGACGATCAATTGATCTAAATAAAAAACACAAATTTGGATTTGAAAAATTAAAATCGGATTTCATGTTCTTGAGTTATTGCTCAAGAACAACAACCCAAAAAGCTTCCGAACAAGTTTCTAATGATGGTGGGAACCTATTTGGACTAGTTCCAATCCATCCCAATCATGTTTGATCAAAATCAAATTTTTCATAAAAAATGAAAATATCAAGTTCTTGAATTTATCAAAAACGAACATGTATTGTTCATGTTTTGATTACAATCAATCATCTGAAATATAATGAAGCTATTGGCAAACTACTTACACTTCATTAAAGCTTAAAAAACCAAAAACCCTATTTTTACATCAAAATTGTTTTGATTAAATGGAACATCATCCAGATCGAATGACACCTCAAGATGATGTTCATAATGATCTTGAGAGCTTTGTGAAGCTTCCCATACCATTGGATCAAAGAATCGAGGCCTTAATCAAAACTACAAAACATACAATTTTGATGTTCTCGAGAACCAAGGAACCTAGCTTAGGTTCGATTAGGATCGGGAATTTTCGACATCCGACCAAGAATCTTCGAACCTAGGACCCAGGAGGTTCGACCGAGAATTTTGGCACTCGACTGATGATTCTAGCCTCAGGACTATGAGGTTTCCGCACCTGACTGAAGATTCTAGCCTCAGGACTAGGAGACTTTCGCACCCGACCGAGGATTCTATTCTTAGGACCGGGAGGCTTCCGCACCTGACTAAGGGACATCTGCACCAGACCGAGGATTTTAGCCTTAAGACTATGACACTTCAGCAGCACGACCGAGAATCCCAAACCAGGACCGAGGTTTGGGATCTCAAGATTAAGGGTTTTAGCCCCGACCAATAAAAAGATTAATTGACAATTCATCAACACTAACATTTTAATATCTTCAATTCAGTGATAGATTTTTAACGAAATAGTTGAATTCTTAATTTAGTGATAAAGCAATAGAGCTCCTTATACTTAGTTTACTTTAAACCCAAAAAATATCTTTAAATTATTTAAAGGTAGAGATATTTGCAAGTTGGCTGAAAAGAATTATTTAGAAGATTTCAGTGAACAAAAATGCATTATTTGAGATCTTAACTCCAACATTATAAAATTTATGTTTCTCGTAATGGGAATTTTAAAAATATGTTTTCCATTATTGAACTATGTCACAGATTATTTGAAATAAACTAGTCATAAATTATAATTTGATTGGTAGATTGATTCGATTTATTTTGACTTTGTCAATTTCTATCGCCACTACAAAAATATTATTTTCAGCAATGAAACATGTGAAAATTGTTCAAAAGAATATGATGGAAAAAGATTTTTTTAGTAGGTACTATTATAATTTATGTTGAACGATTGTTTGTTGAAGATGTTAGTTCTGATTCTATACTAGATAAATTTTATTTTACAAAGAATAGAAGGTTGTAACTTAAATAATATGTCAAAGATTTTTAAATTTCATAAATTTTTTTTTGTCTTATTTTTAAATTTTCAATAATATGAAATAAATTTTTTAAATATATAAATTTGATGTTTAAATCCGGTATTCTCATCACGTTTTAGATCTTGTATATTTATTTTATTTTAGTAAGGGTATCCGTGGAATTAAATTAATATTATTAAGTGTAATACCTATAATCTTTTTAGCCCAAGGAAAAAATAAATAATAGATTCGTCATTGTGTTTATCGAAAGTAACATGTTGTGAAAAATATATATGACTAGTAGGAATATGTAGACATCAATATCTTTTATGACGGGGACTATATCCAATGAAGGTGCGACAAATGTATTTAAAGTCCATTTTGTGTTGATTGTATGATCTCGTTAGATTATAACATGTAAATCCAAAAACATTCATATATGCCTAATCAAGAGTTCGTTTATACAAACATTCATATGAAAATTTCTTTCCCAAAACGGGCTTGGTAGTCGGAGATGAGATAATCAATAGTGAAACAATTAGCATCCCAATAATGAGATGGCATGGATTGAACTATTAATATATGATATGTCTATGTTATTGAACTATAAAAAATACATAATTAAATTTATTATTTAATAATAAAAAATTAGAAAATGTGATTATTTTTTTAAATAGAACATAAATAATAATAAAAAAAAAATTAATACCATTATTTTTAATGGATAGAGGGAACGAAAGATTTGTAGTTAATGGAGCAGATGTGGATGCTGATTGACTCAGTATTTATTTATTTTTCTCTTTTATATTTATTAATAATTTTTTCTCACTACTCATTCAATAAAAATTCAATTTTTATTTAAAAAACACATAATAATTTATTTTTTTAATTTTTATTATTATAAATATTCTTTTTAAAATTATTATACATGTCACTCTAAACTCATTTTAATTATTTCTCTCTTTCAATAATTTGTTTCATTTTATTTATTAAAAAAAGATTATTTTTTAATAATAAAAAATGACTCAAATTAAATAAATAATAATTAATTATATTAACTAAAATTTATATATAAGAGAATAAAAAAATATTTTAATTCAATTAATTAATTATATCATTTATTAATTTAATAATACATATACTAATAATATTAAAAATAAAAATTATTAATCATTTACTCATCAGATTGATTCTCTATTTTTTAAACTCTAAGGGCATCTCCAACCCTACTGCAAAATGGGTTTGCAGTAGCCCATTTTGCTCCAACCCTGCGGCATTCCTAGGGCATTCCCAGCGGCATTTTGCGGCAAATATGGAGAGAGAAGCCGGCAAATTTGGCGTACTACTATTCATCACTGCAATTAGGCATAAAATGTAATCATGTCCTCCAACTTTTGTGTTTCTTTTAATTAAGGATTTCTTTATTTATTTTTATATTAAACATTTCTCTAATTTTATATATTTATAATCTTTAATATATAATCTTTTTATATTTATATATAATTTATTTAATTATTTAATAATTTATTTATTTAAATTATATTTATGTGTATGAATTGTTAATTTATAATTAAATTTTGTTTCATAAACAAATAAGAAAAGATTGGGGTTAAATTTATAAAGTTGATAAATATATAGATAATATTAGTAAAGTTAAAAAGTTGGTATAAAAAAAAATATTCTGAGAATATTCTTTTGAGTTTGGAAATGAGTTTTTAGGTTGGAGATGAATTACTGTTTGATGTGATGTTTACTGCATTTTGGAGTTGAAAATGGTGTTGAGGGTTGGAGATGGTCTAAGTGTTGTTTCTCTCTTTTCTCTCCTTAAAAATCTCTTTCTTTTAATTTCCGTTTATCTTTCTGGGATTTACTAGAAACTCAATCAACTATTGAAGCTCAATCAACTATATAAATTACATAAAGGTCAATCAACTACAATAACATTCAACTATCACAACACCATGTTATTATTCTCCTAATTAATTATTATTTATTTTAATTTGAGTCATTTTTATTATTGAAAATAAATTTTATTTTTTTAATAAATAAAAGAAAACAAATGATTGAAAGAGAGAAATAATTAAAATGCGGTTTATAGGTTTACAATTGCATGTACAATAATTTAAAAAATATATATTTATAATAATAAAAATTAAAGAGATAAATTATTAAATGTTTTTTAATAATAAAAATAGAATTTTTTTATTTAATGCGTCATATTTAAGATAATGAGAGAAAATGTAAGTAATGAGAAGAGAGAAAAATTATAAGTAATTAGAAACCAGAGAAAATTATTAATGAATATAAAAAAAAATATTGAGTCATGAAGCCCATTTGTTACAAATTTTTCGTTCCCCTATCATTATCTTATTGGAAGAGGGAATGCTTGTCTCAATCTATTTATTAAAAAAACAAATTTTCTCTCTCTTCTCACCCTTTATTTTTTTTTTCAATCATTCTCACTATTACCATTTTATGTAGTGACACGTAATTATTTCTCTCAAATTTTTTCACCTATCACTCCTCCTATCTAATAATAAATAATAAAAAACATGGAAAAAATATTGAATATATTTTACCATCCTCTTATCATTATCATTATCATTATTTATTTATAAATATTTATAAATATATATTTAAGATGATTTATTAATTTATAATTTTAAAAAAAATATTTATAAACTATATATATATATATTCATTATATAATATCTACATTATAAAATAATAAATATATTTTAAAATTATATAATTTATACATAAATTATTTTGAATTATATATGTTAATTTTTTTAAACATATAGTTAAATTTATTATTTAATAATAAAAAATTAGAAAAAAGAAAAAGTTGTTATTTTTTAATGTAAAACATTAAATCATTGAACGATCAAAACTAAAAAAACAAGTATGTTGTTTTATAGTTTTACCTAAATTTCATTCCTCATTTAAAAAATTAATGTATCAATTTTGTAAATATTTATAAATATATATTTAAAATGATTATTATTTATAATATTTAAAATTACATAATTAAATTTATTATATAATAATTAAAAAAAATGTGATTATTTTTTAATATAGAAATCAAATTATTTAATATTAATAAACTGATAGAAGAGTACCGTTATTTATAAAAGATAAAATATCAAATAATTTAATAATATTATTA
Source organism: Impatiens glandulifera (assembly GCF_907164915.1). Lineage (NCBI taxonomy): Eukaryota > Viridiplantae > Streptophyta > Magnoliopsida > Ericales > Balsaminaceae > Impatiens > Impatiens glandulifera. Next base: position 72,950 of record NW_025919311.1, read on the forward strand.
TTTTATTGTTTTATAGTGCTACTTGACTTTCTTTTTCTTTTATCATTATTTATTTAATATTTTAAAAAGTATTAATGTACAAATTTTGTAAATATTTATAATTGATGAAAGGGAGAGACTGCCCTGTCCTAACTATTGCCCCGAAGGACTCTCTCACTTGGAATCCGCGCGTAAAAATAAGTTAAGGTGAAAAAAAAAATTCATTTACCGCGAGCTCTTCTTCGATTTTGTTCAAATCATAACATTCTTCTATCGAAGTTATAGATTTCTCTGTATATAAATAGCTCGCATAATCAAGTTATAGACATTTCTCTCTCTATATAAAAATCTCAAATCGAAGAAGACGACAATCAGTGAAGAAGACGACCGCGAAGAAGATAGAGGAACTTCAAATACTAAATACGTTAACCTGTAATATTTTTAAAACTGAACTTTAACCTTAAAGTTTGACATAATATGTTTTTTACTATCTAATATTTTAACATTTACAATATTCACAATATTTATAACATATATAATATTAAAACTAGGTCATCAAGATAAACAAGATTTTTCTTATCCAATAGAGTTTATAATAAAAGTATAATAGTAAAAAAAAGAATAATTCTTTATAGATGAGAAAAAAAAAATGTTTAAAAGACTCTATTGAATATACATAATTAACTTCTTAACCATGCTATAAACATTACATATCATCTTTACAGTCTTAATAGCTCATATATCAAGTATAAACTTAAAACCTTTAAATATAAAAGGAAAAGTTAAAAGTAAAAGATTACTAGTTCTGAAGTAATTAGTTGCTTAGTTTCTAATAGTTTCATTTATGTTTCCTATCACAAAGCAAAAATATAGCTGAGTTTTTGAACTGTAAATCAAGGAAATAATGATATAGGGAGTTTTTGAAGGGAGATTAAAGATCGGAAATCACAGTCGATGAAAAGGGGCTAAGGATTGAGTGTTTGAACTTGTAATGAGTTTTGAAGAATCGCACGCACTAGTAAAAAAAGGTAAATGTCAACCATATCTAGTGATTGGTTATGATACTAATCGTGATACTAATCGATGTTAAGATAATAATACCGATTAGTATTATAACCAATCGGTATTAAGCTAATAATTACGATTGGTTATAATATCAATCGATATTATTAGCTTAATACCAATTGATTATAATTCCAATCGGTATAGCCCAAGAAATTAGTGATTGGTATTATAACAAATCGGCATAGACCCTAAAATTTTCTAGGGAAAATGGACGGCAATCTTGACGCATTTATTAAGTTATAGTATCGATTGGTAGAAACACCAATCGGTATTGTTCAATTAATTAACAAACCTGAGAGCTCCTGCTCTTTCCCCATTTACAAAATCTCTTACGAGTTACGACCGCCGACCCCTACTGATACGTTGACCGATGTCCCTACTGCTACAATGAATGATTCGTTCACTCGTAGTCTCCGTCACCGTCGTCTAACTTCATTTTGTTCACTTTGATGATCTTTCTCCAGGTAAGATCATACAACCTCTTATATTTATGTAGTAGAGCCCAAAATTGATATATGCTTAGGTTTAGGTTTTAATATTGCTTTTTAGTATGAATTAGGTTTAGGTTTTGATATAGATTTTGATTATAGAAATGAATATATATATATATATTGTATTAGATTGTCATTATAGATCTTGTATTTTTTTCAATAGATATAATGAATATCTCTGATAAAAATTGATGATCTATACGGAATAAGATCAATATCTTCCAGAATATATTCAAGGAGTCGATTCTTTTCTTAGCTTTAATGTGAGCTCTGACTAAATTACCAATATTGCATGTCCATGCGTTAAATGTGGCAACATAAAATATTTTGACAAACAAGACGTAAGAAAATATTTAATTTTGTATGGAATAAGGATAATCTATACATTTTGGAATTGTCATAGGGAAAAATGACAACGTAATGATAGTATTGATGTATAGATTGATACTAGTACTAATGTACAAATTGAAGAAGATAATTGAGGACAACTTCATATTGATGCTACATTGGATGTAAACATGGAGCGTAAGGATTTTGATGGGGATGATTGTATGAGAAATATCATAAATAATTTCTATCCACATTGTGTTAATGCATTAAATGTGTGTCTTACGGGTAATATTGATTCAAATGAGGATGCTAAAAAATTCTATAGGCTCTTAAATGAATCTAATGAAGCGTTATATGAAGGCTTTAGAATTTCAAATGCATCAACATTATTAAAATTACTCCACCTCAAAAATATTGGGAAATGTATAAATTCTTCATTTAACATGTTAAAGTTATTAAATTAATAAATATTACCGGCCAATTCCAATCTTCCCGATTCATAGTATAAAATATGTTTACTTTACATTTGATCTATTATTGACATTAACATATTTTGTTGTAGCATGAGCTGAGACATATGCGGGCTGAATGTCCTGACATTTTTAATATGGATTTGGTTGAAGGAGTTTTTGGTCCTCAAGACAAGGGAACAATTCTTGGGATGGGATCATTTTTAGCTTCCCAAGTTCGAGGGCCAGCACAGTCCAAAAAACAATTCCATTGGAATAATTTGACAATGCAATGAAGACTCGAGGATTTGAATGACTGAATGAGTGATCAACAAAGGACGTTAAAAATAAACCAGCTGAAGACAGAAATGGAAGACTAGATGAGGAAAGAACGGGCATATGTGGATGACAAGATGAGGGATAAGAGGGTCGAGATGATGCGAATTATGTCACAATTTATGTGTGGCGTTCATCAATCAATCATGTAGTATTTGCATAGTTTATTAATGACGATCAATCATTGGGCCAATGTTCACCACGAAAATTCCAGCCGTGCAGCCCCAACAACAATAGCAGGGACGACGATGATTTTGGGAAAAATACGCACATTAAATAAGGTAATTATGATTATTATTTTGTGTTTGTTTAAGAATATTTGTTGTGTATAATTCAAATTCAAATTTTGTGTAGTATTGAACAAATATGTTTATATGATTTTTAATATGGTTTAATTTTGGTTCAATTTTATATTTTATTTTGATTTATAATTTAATTATATATCTATTTTAAAATTTGTATTTTAATTAAAAAAAGATATATTTTTAAGTACATTTCTATTTAAAAATATATATACTGATTGGTTAAAGTTCAATCGGTGTTTTCATTTTCCCTATACCGATTGGTTAAAGTCTAATCGGTGTTTTCTTATGTCGATTGGTTGTTTCCCTATACCAATTGGTTAAAGTCCAATCAACATGCTTTGAATTCGTATTTTTAGAGAGCTTCTAGCCACTAGTGATGACTGTATTAAATTCAATCGATGTTTCTCTATTACCGATCGAAAAACAAGTTAGCATTGAAACGTTTTTTTACTAGTGACGATAGAGAGAAAGTGGAAAAGTACTATGGTTTGTGGGAAAGGGAGAAGAGGGTGAGAAAGACGGATGTTTTGTAAAAAAAAATATTGATTTTTTTTTTCAAGTTGCTTGACACGTGGGGAGTAGTTTGTGAAGTCGCTACATATATCATTAGTTTATTTATAAATATATATTTAAAATGATTAGTAATTTATAATTTTTAAAAATAGATAATAAAATTTATTATTTAATGAGAAAAATTAAAAAGAGAAAATAGTAGTTATATTTTTAATATAAACTATTAAATTATTTATTGTTCAATAAAAGTTTGAACATCAACTAATTTAATAATACCATTATTTTATATATTTATAGTCACCTAACTTTCTCTTTCCTATTATTTAAAAATATTATTTTATAGTAGATAATTATAATTATATATTTAAAATGATTAATAATTTATAAATTTTAAAAATACATAATTAAATTTATTATATAATAATAAAAAATTGAAAAAAGTAATTATTTTTATTAGTATAGAAAATAAAATCATTTAATAATAAAAAATTGAAAAGAGAGTAACATTTTTATTGTGTTGTAAAAGATATATTATTAAATAATCTAATAACATGATTATTTTATAATTGTATAGTGTTACTTAGCTTTCCATCTTCTTTCATTACTTATTTAATAATATTAGTGTACAAATTTTGTAAATATTTATAAATATTAGTGTACAAATTTTATAAATATTTAAAATGATTATTATTTGTAATTTTTAAAAATACATAATTCAAGTTATTATTTAATAATAATAAAAATTGATTATTTTGTTAATAAAGAAATCAAATTGTTTAATAAAAAAAATTAAGAAGAGAGTACCATTATTTTATTAGTGCACATTCAAAAGATAAAATATCAAATCACTATAATACCATCCTTTGATAGTCAACAATCCGGATCTTCTGCTACTGATTCCCGTGTTCCCCTGTTGTGGACCAATCAAATTACAGCATTATTATTATATTAATAAATCAATCTGGATAGGAGATGGAGGGAGGGAGAATCCGGAATCCGGGTTTCATTCCGGGTTCACACCAGACGCCGTTAACGGAATGGCCAGTTAACGTCAAGAAATAATATAATATTCGTATGATCCGGATAAGATATCTTCGCTCCGGGCACCATGTCAGAGGGAAGGGTGAGAAGCGAAGGAGCGAAGATTTCCACGCCCAGGAGCCCTGGCCCTCATGTAAACCCCCCAACCCACCCATGAGAAGACCGCTTGTTTGTCATGGAAATACATTTACCCGTGTATGTGAAGACCAAAATTACATTGAATTTATATTTTATTTATTAAATATTAATTCAATTTAATAAAAATCACATGCAGCGAACAAATATTCGCTTCAATTACTTCATTCTTATTTTTTATATTTTTTTTATTAATTTTTTTTGCAGAGAGACGCTCAGGAGCGAAGACTTATTCGCTTCAATTAATTTTAATAAAAACCTCATGTAAACCCCCAACCCACCCATGAGAAGACCTATGTCATGTAAATACACTTACCTGTGCATGTAAAGACCAAAATTACATGGATCAACCGAACAAATCTTCGCTTCAATTACTTCACTTTTTTTTTATTAAATGTTACGAGCCAACGATTGACATTATTAAATATCAATTAAATTTATTTCAAATAATATGAAGCGAATAAATATTCGCTTCGATTACCTCATTTTAGTTTTAATTTTTTTAAAAAATTTATTTAACAGGAGATGATTTGTATCGAAGAAATATTCGCTTAAATTACATAATTTATTATTTTAAAAATATTCAATATTAAATTTACGAGGATACTTTTAAAGAGAATAAATCTTCGTTTCAATTATTTTTAACCAGACGTTCATGTAAAACCCCCTTCCCTCACATGAGAAGACCGATTACCTCTCATGTAAATACACTTAATGAGGGAATTTACATGCAGCGCATAAATCTTCACTTCAAATAATTATTTTGATATTTAAAATAATTTATGAATTTTTTTACGAGGATACGATATAGAACGAATATTTCTTCGCTTCAATTACTTATTGATATAATTTCAATTTCCCGGTACAATCCCACTCTACATCATTTTCATTTTCATAAGCAACTGTTCATATTCTTCTCTCTCTATCTCCCGGCGATCATCAAATATTCAACGTTGAAACCCTAGAGATTTCTTCTATTCTACAAGGATTTCTTCTGAAAATGTCAGAAAACCAAGGCAATAACATGGAAGTGGATACCATCGACTCCTGAGAGGTCGTCTTGTCAGTTTGTAAGAGCATAAACGAAAACGAAACTGCCCCCAATCCTGCATTCAACGTCAATCCCCGCAATAAACCAGAGAGGTAGGTTAATCTTATTGTGTTTATATATTTTCTACTAATTTTACACATGTTTATTCCATTTATTTAGTTGAATACTAATTTATGCTATCCCACCGAAAATAATGACTTCGAGGTTTAATAACTTGGTTACATGTGAAAGGAAGAGGAAGAGAAATACGAAGACGAATACGAAGTCATCGACTGCTGAATCAGTTTCCATAGTTGCTGTCGAAGCTACTGATATTGCTGCAGGTACTACACATTTTGATGAGATTTTACCACCACCTTTTCCCCCCAAAAAAACCAATGTTATTCCTACATCCACTCCACAAGTCGATGAAGAGTTACCAGCACCACCCCCAGAAACCACTAATGTTTCTCCGTGTACTACACCATTCGATGAAGATTTACCACCATCTCCCCAAAAAACCAAAACCATCAAAAAAAAGGAAAGTAGCATTTCTAACAAGATCATCATCTCATGGCCTCGCTCAACTGATTCCTAAATTGAGCGTAGAACAGAGGGAAGCCGTGAAGCAAATCGGGTTTGGTTCTCTTCTTACAATGGGTGTCTCCAAGTGCCCGGGGCATTTTTCGAGACACGTAATCGAATCTTTTGACCCGGATAAGAATTCTCTGGTATTGGCAAATGGTGAGGAGATCCTTATCGATGAAGATCTCGTACAGCTCGTGATGAACCTCCCTAGAGGGGCAATGAACGTAGTTGAGTCTAAGGACCCTAATTTTTTTAATTTCTTGAGGGATTGGAAGACCAGATGGACCGGGGAAGACTCAAAAGCTCCTGAAACACTTTCTATGATACCCAATATATTAAGTAACATAAGTGCAGACAACAATTTCAAAATCGACTTTGTTGTCTTTGTCGTCTCAAGTTTTTTATGTCCAGTTCAAAATTCACGAGCCATGTAAACATGTATTCAAACCTATTATATATCTAATTGTATTTGTGATTACTCACACATGTATTTTATTCATTTCAGGTTCAAAATTCTGAAATCCTTAATGGATGTTGATAACATAAAGGAGCCGAACTAGTGCCACTTCACACTACAACGATTGGTTGAAGTTGGAAAGAAAAAGCAAGTAAAGATAAAAATTCATATTTTGATGGACCTATAACCTTTTTATTGGTAAATAATTCCTCTCTTGTATATGCTTTATAGGTATCCAATATTTACTAACATGTTTCCCATTCCTTTACTCCAAATTTGCTACATAGATGGTGTTTTTGTGGAAGGTGTACGTCTGCCTTACGAAAGGAAATTTCCAATAATCTCTTGTTGGGATGACGTCATAGTGTTAGAGTTTACCACCTTAGAAGGTCGTGCCGGTGGTTTTGGGCTGGGTCGGGCAAGGGCGCGCTTAGCAGCTAAAGAACCTGAGCATCCAGTTGACTCAGTTGAAGTAAAAGAAGACGATGATGAGGTATGTGGAAACAAGAAATTGACTCACATTTGTCTATATTTTCCTGTTTTCAAGACTAATGAAATCTGTTTTTCATAATCTACAGATTTTGACATCCAAAATCCTGCAAACTTTTAAAGATACAACCCAACAGCTTATTTACCTATCAGGGGAGTTGGAGAAACGCAACATATCAATCCGAAGCCTCTTTTTGAGGCCGGTTTCCTGAACCTAAGAGAGTCTGAAGGGTTCATGAAACACTTGAAGGTGGTGAATGATGGTGAGGTTCGTGTAGGTGTGGAAGATCCTCCAAGTGAGGCACTTGGGGACACTTTAGAGAGTGAGGTCTTGAAAATCAATAGTCCCCCGGTTGAATACACCTTTGAGGATGCAGTTAGGGACAATGAAGACAATCCATCAGCACGGGTTGAACGGAATGATTTTGAGGATGCAGTTCTGCAAAATTAAGAAAATCGCTCAGATCACGTTGAACCGAATGATCTCGATGATGCAGTTCTGCACAATAAAGCTCAGTCACTCCCTGTTCAACAGAAAGATCTTGAGGATGTAGGTCAGGACATTGAAGATCAATCACTCCTTGTTGAACAGGAAGATGTTGAGGCCGCATTTCTGCACATTGAAGCTCAGTCACCCCCTTTTCAACAGGAAGAACTTGAGGATGCAGTTCTTCCCAACAAAGCTGACTCACCCACTGTTGAACCAACTGATCAGGGTGAAGGGAATGAACAGGCTGAGGTACACAAAGTTCAGTCACCCACTGTTAAAGACGATGATCAGGGTGAAGGGAAGGAAGAGGTTGAGCAACACAAAGCTCAGTCACTCACTGTTGAACCAAATGATCAGGGTGAAGGGAAGGAACAGTTTGAGGCTTCTAAAGCCGTTGAATCTTCTGAAGATGAAGATGAAGATGATGAGGGGGGACGCATCAACATTAGAGACTATCCTAAGATGAAGATCACAAAAATTCCTGTGCACCTTCGATCCCCTTACATGAAAGAGGTTGCGGATATGTTGGACCACAAAATAACCAACAAGGAACAAAGATTAGCCGATTTTGTGTTTGCTGAAGACCTGGTTGCAAGGTAAGTTACTTTGCATGCTTTTAGAAATTTGAAATATGAAATTAGTTAGTTATGTTGTTCTAAATGAATCTATTTTGTAGGGACGTTCTGTACGAAGGTCCACCGGGTAATATCACCCGTCAACTATTTCAAACAATGAAACTGGGTGAAGAAATTGCGAGCGAAGTGGTGGACGCTTGGTCCATAATTGTGCACGACAAATGTCGTAGGTTGCCAAGGCATGAACCACGAATAATTTGTTTTCCATCAATATCACATGTAAGTGCTTCTCTTGTTTTGTGCTATGTATCCTTCAATGTTCATGACTTTGATACTCTACCCTTATTTTGCAGGTTAGTCTTCAGTATGATTCCACCTTATTTTGCCAATCCCTTGAAGAAGACATGAGAAACTACCATGTCACAAAAGAAGACCTCATCTTCGCTGACCTGGTATGTACATATCCCTCAATTCCAAGTAACGAGTATGCAATAAAATAATAAATATTTGTGTTCTTTTTACAGATATTCCTACATGTCGTCTTTTCCAGACATTTCTTTCTTGTATGTGTGAATATTAAAGCCTCCAAAATCAATGTACTAGACAACTCCGGTCGTCCGCATAGAATAAAAATTCTGGACAAGTATGTCAATTTAAGGAAACAACTCGATAGTTTTGTGACTTTCTTGGAAAGGCAAGGCCTAGAAAAAATTGCTTCAAAGGTTAAAAAATACAGGATAACGGCCCCAAAGCTTGACTGCCAAGACAATTCAAATAAGAAAGACTGTGGTGTATATTTAATGAGACATATGGAAACATATAGAGGAGCGTTGAAGGATTGGGGTATTGATATCAACGAAAATAATGTAAGTGTTATACCATATGTTAGTCTATGACATTTAACAATTTTAGATGTTCTTATACTTTCTCTTGTTCTTTTGAAGGCCCAAGAAGCTTTGAGTACATTGAGGATCAAATATTTATACAGAATTCTTATGTCTGAGCACAATGTCAATAGGTTTAAGTTAAAGAATACAATTAGATCAAGATTTTAGAGATATCTTCTTATGTTTGAAATAGGAATTATACTTGTACAGTAATTGTATTCTGGAGTTATATAAATCGAATTATTGTCGTTATGTTTGATTGTTTGATTGCAATTTGGATGTCATTTTCAATTCAAAGTATAATGTAAAACAACTAATGTGTTCATGTAAACCCCTTACAATGATATATCGAAGCGTTGTTCACTTCATAACACCGTATCTAATCAGTAAATCGAACGGACATATCTTCGTTTCTTTGTTAGTGTATTACCTTAAACCATGTGCTTGAAAACGAAGATTAATTCGCCTGATAATTTTATTTAAATAATAATGTATTTGTGAAATGTTCATGTAAAACTATAAATATTTTTTTAATGAAGATTCATTCACTTGTTAGTTTCTTCATTAAACCAACCCGTGTTAGGAAACGAAATACAATTCGCTTGATAATGATATTTGAAAACGACAAAATTGAACGAATATGGATTCGCTTGTATATTAAATCCCATCCATGGTTAAATGATTGTGAAGAAGCGTCAAAACATTTTACATTACATGTCACTTCAGATTACAATTATGGCAATGATTACAATTATGGGAAACGTATACTTAGCCAGAAGTACATATTATAATACTTTATTATTTATAAAAAATTCGTTATTTTAAATATGTTTAATGAAATCTGAATGAAAATATATATAACAAATATTTTTTATAATTCGATGATCAAAATTTCATTACAACGTTTCATAAACATTTCTACGTTTCATAAACATTTGTACATTATAACAATATTCATCTGCATCTCCAGCTTCAATGCATCTCCATTGAAGCGACCACAGCGGATCTCTCACGCATAACTGGGGTCATACACCTGTTGAGTTATCTCTTGAAATGTTTTCCATCCCAGGGAATCTCCCACAGCTGGCGCTTCCCACCAGCAGTGGACACGAATGATCTTCATTTCATCAGTAGTTTCTACTTGAAGTATGAAGAATTTGTAGTAACTCAATATGTTTTCCACCAGTTGATCTTCATTGAAGAAGTTTTCCACCACATAGAATCTCCCAAAGGATAAATCCAAACAAAATCTCTTAAAAAAACACACACTCTCAACAGAAATGTTCATGCTCACGAAATATTTCATGTCGACCAAGATTGTTTATGTAATCCCTACATTTATAGCAAACAGAAAAAATATGGTTTCTTAAATTTTTTTTAATATCTATGGATTCAGAAAAAGTAATTTACCCGTGCTCAAATATTAAATCGGAACAGTATGCAGTCCTTTGTTTAGTCACATCATTAATAAATTATATTTCATTATTGAAAAAGTAATAACAATAGCATTTCTGTTTTTGTATAAAACCCTATGTAGAAATTATTTCATATCTATGGATTCAGAAAAAGTAATCAGCCCGTGATCAAATATCAAATCGGAACAGTATGCAATCCTTTGGTCACATCACATAAATTATATTTCATTATTGATAAAGTATTACTACAATAACATTTATGTGTTTTTGTATAAAACCCTATATATAAATAATTTTATCCATTACAACAAATAATTCAATATTGTAATTAACATTATATTAAATAATAAATTGTTTCTATATTGATAAAATTATTTTAATAAATAAGTATAAATTTATATTAAATATAATATTATTTCTATATGAACAAAATTATATCGAATATAAATAAGATTTAAAATATATTTAATTAAAAAAATTCATAAAATTCAATTATGGCGTCAAAACAATTTAATAACCCACAAATTACCAAAATTAACATGAATTTTGAATTTTGAAGTTCCGTGTATCAAATGCTAAATAAATTAATTGGAAATGACATGCAGCGAAGAAATCTTCGCTAAAATTACCTAATGTTTTCGTTTTAATTTTTCCAAACATTTTTTTTAAGGGGAGTCGTTCGGAAGCGAAGAAATCTTCGCTTCATTATTTTTCACATGTCCTACATGTAAACCTCCCAACACAACCATGAGAAGACCGTTTGCCTGTCATGGAAATACATTTACCCTTGTATGTAAAGGCCAAAATGAACATGAATCTTATATTCACATTTATTAAATATGAATTCAAATAATTAAAGATGAAATGCAGCGAACAAATATTCGCTCAAATTACTTGAAATATATTTATTCATTTTTAATGAAAATTGTAATTTATGAGGAGCATATTTAAAGCGAATAAATCTTCGCTTCAATTATTTCTAACCTGACGTTCATGTAAAACCCCTACCCTTCCATGAGAAGACCGTTTACCTCTGATGTAAGTACACCGACGCATTTATGTAATGACCAAAATTAGCATGAAAGTTATTTTTCCATTTATTAATGAAATTTATTGGAAAAGACATGCAGCGAATAAATCTTCGCTTAAATCACTTTAAACTCTTTTTTTATTCACACTTCATTCGTATTTTTAATTCACTAATGAAATGTTTTTTTACTATATATCATATCTTAAAGTAATCATGAAATATCAAATCGGACCAGTCTACAGCCTTTTTGACAGGAAACATCAATCATAATTTATAAATTTTTAATGAAAAAGTAAAAACAAAAATTAGGTGTTGTTTGATCTTGGTGTGTTTTTGTATAAAAACCAAAATTTTCTCCAAATACACGCTCAATCTTCTAATCATAAATCAAATAATTCCATATTCTAATTAACATTATATTAAATATTAAATTATTCATATATAAAAAACATTATATTTATTACATCCGTGTAAAATTAGAATAAATATATTATTATTTATATCTAAAGAAAAATATATTAAATATAATTAACATGTAAATTATATTAAATTAAATAAATAAAATGAAGGGCCAAAACATTTTTGTCATGTCAATTCACCTGTCACATAGTCTCAGGCATTGTGACTACGGCAAGTCATTTCCACTGCTACCATCCAATCAAATGTCAATCCTTCAGATTATATACGATACGTTAGATTTGCTGATCGAAGATTTCTTCGCTTCTTCCGCATTTAGAAGTGAATAGTTGCTCACCTTTTGGAATTTATTTTTTTTATAATGTTGAATCGTGTAAAAGATTTCCTGAGCGAAGATATATTCGTACAATCTGGCATTCAATACGAATAAATCTTCGCCTATTCTAGTATGTTTTATTTTCATAATGCAGAATTATATGTTACATGTCATGAGCGAATAATGCTTCGACTCATATGAAGTTCATGAAAAACTCCTTATTCATGTTTGTAAAAACTGATACGGCCTCATGAAAATACATTCACACTAATAGAGGAATTAAGAAAATATAATATCTCAAGCCCGACTCCGGCCGTCATACCCCCAGGTTACTCTGTTAATTGACCTAGCGTTGTCGTCTCCGCTCGTTCGACTACAAATCCATTTCTCTTCCGGTTAGTATCTTCTGCTGCTGCGAAAATGGTAAGAAATGTTTACGGTTACATGCGTGGGTCTTTTTCGTTTGCTTATTTGAGTTCGTTTGAATCTAAATGTGACTCTATCATTTCAGAATCAGGATTCCGATAAGCAAATAGTTCCATATACTGAATCGACGACGGAAGTTAACACACTGAGGTAATTACGCTAATGTTAGAAAATGTACATATTTGCCTCTTTTTGGATTATGTAGTTCATCGAATTTTTGGAATAAACGTGGGCACCATGTTAATGTAGTGTTCAACAAAGGAAAAGAAAACTCGAGGCATCAGGCACGCCCACGACACCAATGGATATTCTGGCCAACGCTGCTAATGAAGCACTTAATGAGAACCAGGTTAAGAAGAAAAGAAGAAAGACTCGTGACCCTGATGTTGATTTCAAGAGCAGAACCTCTCCATCGCGCCTTCATTACCTGATTAACAGGTTATCCGAAGAACAGAAGGATGCTGTGAGGGACATAGGATTTGGTTCCCTTCTTTCACTAGGCATATCAAAATGCCCACTTGAATTCTCACGGTGCATTGTGAGTCTCTTCAATCCCAGAAGGAGGAGCATCGTCCTACACAGTGGAGAGGAGATGCAGATTGATGAAGAGGATGTTCAATGTGTATTGAACATCCCTAGAGGGGAATTAGAAGTGGCAGAGTGTTTAGGAATTCACACGGACGACAAGGTGTACAAGGACCATCTCACGGCGTGGAGAAGGAGATGGGGATTCGAGAACAGTGGAGGTCCTTTGACCTACCAAATGCCGGACAAAATTCTACAAAATACAGCCGGAGACAGTAACTTCAAGATGGACTTCGTGGTGTTTGTTGTGTCCAGTTTTTTGTGGACATCCCAAAATCCACAGTGCAGGTATACCCAAACAACTTAGTAGTAATTCTGTAATATCATTTAGAACTTCAATGTCATTTTAACTGATTTGAGTCACTCATTTTTTATTTACAGATTCAAAGTACTGAAATCCCTACAGGATGTATCTAAAATCAAAGACTACAACTGGTGCAAGTTTACGTTAGACGGACTAGTTGACAGTGTTTATAAGTGGAAAGAAAAAAAAGACATCCTATTTCCATAGACCATTAACGTTTCTTTTGGTGAGTGTAGAAATCTATTTGGTGTAGGTTGTACCTTCATAATTTTTCATTTATTTTAACGTAACATATATTTGTTTATGCTAATGTATCAGTTGTGCTACTTGGACCGTGTGGTTGAGTTCAAGGTAAACAGTCGGATCTCAAGGAATTTTCCTATTTTGGGATGTTGGGACGAGAAGAAGATGTACGAAAGGGTTGAGTATGAGGCTGCACAGGGGGGGTTTGGACATGGTAGGGTGGTTGCTCGCATAGCCATTCCGAATGAGCAACCACCGATTCAAAAAAATGTGGAGCCAACACCACCACAATCTGGGGATGACAATCTTACTGAGCAGCCACCAATTCCAAAAAATCTTGCATCATGTTTGAGGAAGGTTGCGGCCTCTGCAGACGAATTGGCACAAGGGGCTAAATATCTAAATGAGATGCATCAGATTAACGCAATGGAACTTGTACAATCTGCATTTGAGCCATTGGCCACTATACTAAACTCCCATTCAATCCTGAGGGAAGGCTTACAAAGGAGCTTGGACAAAACAAAACATCAGCAGCCAAGAGGAAAAGGCATTACCCCCAACACCGAAACCACCACCCAAGACAAAGCCAACACCCTTCCTCCCAACACCCATGCCAACACCAAATCCAACACCACTCCAACAGCCCCAGCCAACAAGAACACCCTAACCCCCACCACTGAAACCAACACCAAAGCCAACACCACTCCAACAGCCCAAGCCAACACCACTCCAACAGCCCAAGCCAACAAGAGCACCCTTCCTCCCATCACCGAAACCAACACCAAAGCCAACACCTTTCCTCTAAACACCCAAGACAACACACAAACCACCCTCACTCCAACGGCCCAATCCCACAAGAACCCCATTCCCCTCAAAACAGAAACCAACACCAAAACCACAACCCCTCCAATGGCACAAGCAAAGCCAACCCCATTCCTCTCAAAACAGAAACCAACACCAAAACCACAACCCCTCCAATGGCACAAGCCAAAGCCAACCCCATTCCTCTCAAAATAGAAACCAACACCAAAACCACAACCCCTCCAATGGCACAAGCCAAAGCCAACCTCATTCCTCCAAAAACGGAAACCAACCTCAAAACCACAACCACTCCAACCGACCAAGCCATAGCCAACCCCATTCCTCCCAAAACAGAAATAGACACCAAAACCACCCTCAGTCCAACCGCCCAAGCCAAAGCCAACCCTATTTCTCCCAAAACAGAAACCAACACAAACACCATCACTCCAACCGCCCAACCCAAAGCCAACACCATTCCTCCCAAAACAGAAACCAACACGAACACCAGCACTCCAACAACCCCAGCTTTGCCTCCTACCCAAATTATCCCAAAAACAGAAGAAGCTGGACCATCAAAGGCCTTAAATGTCTGCAGAAAAGTCCCCCGAAATTTGAAAACGGATTGGTTAACCGATGTCATCAACACCGAAACCAACAACAACTCCCCTTCTTTGGCGATAGTAAAAATTGAACCAGAAGAATGCATCTCTAGTCTACCACCGCCACTTCAAACTGCCTCTTCTCGTCCACAAATGCAATTGAAAGAATGGCTTAAAGCATTGGAATTGCCTCCAGTATTGAAAACCCCATATTACAGTAAAATGTTTATGGATGTCAAACAAATTACAAACATTCAGAAGATTTTTGTGAGTTTCATATTTGCTACAGGACTTGATCAAAGGTAATGTTTCATGGACATACTTACTTATTCCTAAAAAATATAATTTGTACCCCAATCTGAAACATGTTTTTCTGGTTTTATGCAGTGAAATGCTATTTTTTGGGGAGAGACTAAGTCTACACGTGACGTGCGGGGACATGCTTACAATGGCTGATAAAACCTGGGTAGACAGTATGATTATTGACATTTGGTCGTACATGTTGAACGACCTTTGTATGAGAAATGTAAAACGTCGTTACAATAAGATTTTCTACACAACCGCGCTCACCGTAAGTTGTACTAGCACTATTGTTTATCAATTATGCTATTCGTGTGAGACTAAAAACTATGTTGTAAACAGATTTTTTGTGAAGGTGGGATAACTACCCTAAACCAATTCAATGAAAGGTTCTGTCGTGAAGGTCGGGCTTTCGACATTTCGAAAAGGGACCTCTTGGATGTGGACCTCGTAAGTACATCTCTCGCTGTGATATCTTATAATATCATGTACACTTCTATAAAATCTAATTTGTTTTAATTCTATTCACATGTGTTTTTCCCAATCATTGATGACAGACATTTCTACTTGGTTTGCTATAACTTCATACAAAAGCAATTTCAAATAATCGACAATAGGGAGTCACCTATGCAATCGCCCTTCGACAGAAGATATAAGAATGCCCAAATCTTGGTATGACACTAAAATTTGATTTTCAACTAGTTCAATGATTTAATTCTATTAGCACTAAATTACATTACATCATGTTGTTTGTAATGATGTATCAGGATGACTACATTCAATAATATATGAACGACGTAGACCTCGTTCTTGCTACAAAATATGGCAGTTTGGAGAAGACATGTTTGAAATTGTCATGGCAGGATTCTATGAATTACACTGACTGCGACATTTTTTGCATGAGACACATGGAGACGTATGAAGGTCAGGTGAAGGGTTGGAAAAGTGGCTTTGGCGTTAAAAAAAATGTACGGGAGCAAATAAAGACCTTGAGGATATAATATTGTTGGCGTGTCATTGGCTCGGAGCTCAACAGAGCCAGGAGCAAGGTTTACAATTCCTGCAGTAAATGGATTAGTCAATGAATTTGGAAATGTATACAGATTGTGTAATTAAAGTTTACAAATAATTTTAGTTGAAATTTGTACAATAATGAAGATGCATACAGATTGGGTAATTAAACGATTCATATAATTTTAATTCACATTTGTACAATAATGAAGATGTTGAGTAATTTAAATTTTCAAAAAATTTTACTTCATATTTTTACAATAATGAAGATGTATATATACAGATTGTTTTTAATGAAATTTGATTTTCAAATACTTGTTCATTTATGTATTAAATAAAGAAATTAATTGAAAGAAACAGGAAGCGCATAAATATTCGCTTCAAATACTTTTTGTTTATTTCATAAATTATGATAAAATTTATATGTGAGGAGTCGAATTGGAGCGAATAATTTTTAACTTCAATTACTAGTTTTTAGTTTGACAATATTATATGAAAACTTTTAATTTAGAGTAATCGAATTCGAGCGAAGAATTCTTCGCTTAATGCTATTTTAAATCTGACTTTGATGTAAAACTCCCACCCCACCCATGAGAAGCCGGATTACTTGACATGTAATTACACTTACCCTAACATGTAAATACCAAATTCTACAAAAATATCAATTTCATGAAAGAAATATGAAGAGAATAAATATTCGCCTCAAATACTTGTTTTTATTGAAGCGAATAAATATTCCCTTCAGTTTTAGGTTTTAAATTCTCAATTTTTAATTAAAATGATAATTAATAGGAGTCGACTGGGGGCGAATAATTATTCGCTTGATTTAAGTGGTTTTATTTTTAGAAATAAAGTAGTGTTGTCATTCATTTGGTATTACATAAAACATCGCATGCATACATTCTACATTCTTCCTGGTTTCAAATCAAATATACATACAAAAACATATCATATTTCACATGAAACTGGAATTAGATAGTTGAGATGACAAAAGAACAGTGAACGGAGTATCGGCTTCCATGCTGAAACTTTCGTCCCATTGTTGAGGAGTTGAGAACTGAGGAGTTGTCGTTGGCATTGCATTTGATGGATGGAACGGTATATCAATTTAAAAGTATGTTAATAAATGAATAGTAATAACCCAATTATTAGTAAAGAAGTTAAGTAAGCAAATTCATACCGGATTCTGTGATTCGCTTGTTATTCTTGTTTGTTGATTTTCTTTTTCTTGAGTTCTTCTCTAGTCCACATTTCCTTCTCTTACCAAACTTTGTTGGCTTCTTAGTTTTGATTCCTTTCGCTTGAACAGGGGCACCCTCGGCAGAACATGATACACCGGTTGGTGGAGTTTGCATATTTATACTCTCCTGTAATTTTTTATCCACAAACTTACACTGGCTAAGCATAATTTCTTTGACATGCCTATATGTGTCATCTCTTTCGGCTACCTTTGTAAATAAATGCATGGACAAGCCACACAAATCTCTGTATCTTATGTTATGAAGCTCACTCGGATCAACATTACTATTGTCCACGATTGGATCAGTTCCAAATAATCCATCTTTTGTTGTTCTTGTCCACCTCTTCAATATTAATGCAGGAGGAATCTTCAACACGTCAATCGTAGTGAAAATCTTTAGGATGTGAGCACACAAAATCCCGCCAAATTCAAATTTACAGCAGCTACACTTGATATTCTTATCATCATTCTTATGAACTGTAACTGTATGAGAGCATCTCCTAGTGTGGGGGGTTACCTTATATTTTCTGTGTGTGTCGACATCCTCTAACATTTCTACACCACAATCATGCGACATAAACCATTGTTGTTCAAAACACTTAAATACCTTGGGTGTGTAAACTTTGCAAGCATCCTTTAAGATCAAAACTAGATAGTTCAAACTTGGTTGGCTGGTAATTGATTTGAAATCAGCCTTCAACACATCATATCTTCTTTCATCGATTAGTCTTTCAAAGTGTTTGAAAAATTCTAAAAACTTGTGTTTGTAGGAGCAGTACATTTTCAACAAACTGTTCATACTCTCACTTCTCTGTGTTGTCGTCATATCAGCACAAAACATTTGTCGTCCATAGACTAATGCCCACTTTCGCCTAATGTGAAACATACGTTTCAACTAGTCGTTGTTTTCAAGCCTGTAGTTTGTCAACATTTGATTCCAAGCTTCAACAAACTCTATCTCTTTTTCAAAATCATATATACATGAAGAAAAATCCTTCGAAAATTCTCTGAAATTATGGAACACGGAGCTTAGATGTATGGCTGCATTTTGAAATATGTGCCAAATACATAGACGATGATTTATTTCGGGCCATGTAGACGTCAAGGCCTTAGCCATGGCCGCGTCTTGATCTGTAAGAATGGTTTTTGGTTTTTTCCCACGCATAGCTTTGGTGAAAGTATCAAACAACCATTCAAAAGTCATTGCAGTTTCATCGTATAATAGAGCTGCACCAAAAATAATTGATTGTTTGTGATGATTCACACCTACAAAAAGCGCAACTGGACGACCTTCCTTATTCTTCTTATAGGTCGTGTCAAAACTGACAACGTCTCCGAAGTATGAATAATCAGACCGCATGTTGGAATCACACCAAAAAATATTCGTTATCAAATCGTCCGCATCAAGTTGAAAAACATTATAAAAACCTGGATCATTTGATTGTTTTTTCTGCAAATACTCTAATACACCCCCTGTCTCCCCAAAATTACAGTCTCTGGTTCTTTTCGTGCGCAAGTAATTTTTGTAATCCTCGGGAAGAAAACCAAGATTCTCCCTTCCACCGATTTGTTTAGACATTAGAGCATGTGATGCCTTAGGAGGAATTCCCACGTTAGTGGCAATCTCGATATGTAAGCCTGCAACTACAGAAATATTCCTATGGCATCTACATATGTGAGTCTTCTTTGGACTTGCAAGAGGATGACAATGCTCACTAATAAAATTTATCACTTGGAACTTTCCATTATCTACCCTCTTTATCCTCAATTTCGCTTCACCCGGTGCACTACAACAAAAACATCTATCCAGTATTTTACCATCGTTGTCAAAATGTTTTGAATTGCGCCTTATACCAAATCCTATTAGTTTAGCGTATGCTAAATAGAATACGTAGCCTTCTTCTTCACTCTCAAACTCCCTACCTAAATGTGGAATTAAGTTGGCTTCGATGTCCTCCAAAGGTTGACCGTTTTCATCGAAATTCAATTGACGACGACAACTAGCAGATTCGCTGTTAAATTTTAGAACACGTAGAAAACAAATCTTCATCTCAACAAAACTTGTAGATGATTGTGAAATGAAGGAAATCTAAGCGA
Source organism: Impatiens glandulifera (assembly GCF_907164915.1). Taxonomy (NCBI): domain Eukaryota; kingdom Viridiplantae; phylum Streptophyta; class Magnoliopsida; order Ericales; family Balsaminaceae; genus Impatiens; species Impatiens glandulifera. The sequence continues at coordinate 92,894 of NW_025919311.1, forward strand.
AGAGCGCATCACTTCCCTATTATTCAAATTTATACATTAAGCGAAGGGAGTTTCGCTTTATAAGCTATTATATAAAATCATATAAGTGAAGAGATCTTCGTTTAAATATAAACGAAAAAAATTTGAGAAGTTAAACAATATACCTTAAATCATTAATATCATTCTCGTTCATGTCTATTCCTTCCTGATAATCAACAAGAACAGAACATTTCATGTCGAGTATTCAAAAAACATAAAAAAACTGTGAAGAAAAGTAGAGAAGGAAGATGACATTCAAAAATGTACCATTTTTATTTAGGAAGATGGATTGATATTAGAATGAACTCTCCGGCGAAGGAAAGGTCGATGGTAGACAATGGAGTATCACTCCGGCGAAGAAATGGTCGACTTTTTCTCAGACAGGTGAGAGAGAAAATAGTACAATTCTAGCAGCATGGCTGCATAGCTGCATGGCAGCATTTAATGAAAAGGTGGGGTGTTAGGTGGCGGTGAGGTGACTTGATAAAAAAATATTTCATTTTCATAAATAAATGAATAACATTATTATGAATTAATATTAATCAATCAAGCGCTTCATCAGAAAGCGAAGATTGCTTCAAAATATTATTTTGACAATTGAAAAACATATATAAATTTAATTTTATCACTAATGTGGGGCGCTTATTACATATATTGCTATGTATTAATAAATTAACAATACAAATTTATATTTTAAGTTATACATTATTTCATGTTAAAAGATTTCGTTTATGATAATGTTGCTGTTTAAAAAAAATACAATTCTAAGAACAAAAAAGAGAAATCTGAAATCAAAAATAAAATTAACAAATTCAATAATGCAAAATATTCAAATATTCAGTAACAAAACAAAAACATGTCTATTATAACAACAAAGGCTGCAAATCACAAGCAGCAATGGATTCAAGCAAACTTGTGTGAGGAACACCAAATACATCCAAATAAGTCGTCAAAGGATTCACTGCCTCAAATACCTAAACAAGTTCATTAACATCGTGCCGAGACTTGTCGTATACAACTATAGTTTTGTCGTCCTCGGGCTCAACAAATGCATTCTCCATTTCTTTAGTAGTACCTCCTCCAGAAATTACAAACCCCATCAGATCCTGTTTGTAAGCAGGGATGAATTCCCCTACAAATATAAAGGTGTAACTGTCGAACAGTTTCGACAGCTGAAAGAAAATACAAAACATTTTTAGTTATCATGGAGAATTGAATATCATATGGAGGAGGAGGAGGAATTAGACAAACAAAACTTACATTGTTCAAATACCGCATTCTGCCAGCTCTTGGACTGCCCACAGTCCCATGATTATCTCGCTGCACCTCGTACGGTTCCTCGTCGACGTAACATTTAGATCTGATTGAAAATTTTATCCCTGTACAAAAGCAATTGGTATTTTTAATTTCATATATGTGAAAATGAATATTGAGTAAACAGTTAAGAATAACAGAGTCTCACAATCAATGGTAAGGACCCAACTCCCGTTCAATATTGCCTTCAATACTTTGATAGTGCGACCACATCCACCATTAGCATCGGTGGATGCTATGACGTGGGTCACATCGTCTCGCCACCTCATTGTCACTGTGGCACCACATGTGTTAGCATATTGTTGCATCAAGTGCTATTTAAGAACAATCATAAATATTTCAGATAAACAGGATGAAAACTTAAACAATATGGAAAAAAAGGGATATATGTCAAGAATAGTACTATATCTTCACTTGTTAATTGATTTGGGCATAAAATCCAGTCTTTGCTAAAGTTTTGGACGGATGCATTTGCGGTTGCCTGCACATGCATGAAAAAAAACAGTCTTTCTTAGTATTTAATAGGGTTTCGTGGAAATAATATCCTAAACCCTAACACTATGTAAGTTTTCCTAAATAAGATGGATTTTCATTCAACGTGACATTTGGAGAGTAGGGTTTCCCTACAGATTAACGAGAGAACGACATCTCATAACATAATCTAGGGTTTAGTGCAAGTCATAATCCTAAATATGAAAAGTATACTATTTAGGAGTACGTACCATTGTGGAAAGTGAAGATGTTGCTTCTGGTCTGGTCGACGGGGAGCCGGATGCGAATCGCCGTGAAAGGAGGCAGGCTTGAAGAGAGAGAGGTGAATCTGGCGGAAATGATTATAAAATAATCATATTATGGTGTATATATATTCATGGAACCTGGGCGAACAAGTCTTCTCTCGAAAAGCGACTATTCATTCCATTTCACATGACACCTAGACCAGGGGCGAATAAGTGTTCTCTCGAAAAGCGACTATTCATTCCATTTTATATGGAACATGGTCTAGGCGAACAAATATTCTCCTACAAAGCGTCTATTCATTCCATTGAATCTGGGCGAAGGGGTATTCTCTATGAAAATTAATTAATTGAAGCGAATAAGTATTCGTTTTCAATCGTCTCCTCGTAAAAAATACTAAATAAAAAAATAAAAAATAAATTTCAAGTAATTTGAGCGAATATTTGTTCGATGCATGTCATTTTTAATAAATTGAATTAATATTTAATAAATGGAAATATAAAATTCATGTTAATTTTGGTCTTTACATACAAGGGTAAGTGTATTTACATGACAGGCAAGCGGTCTTCTCATTGGTGAGTTGGGGGGTTTACATGCAGATCAGGTTAAAAATAAATCAAGCGAAGATTTTTTCGCTTTCATTCGTCTCTTCTTAAAAAAAATTATTATTAAAAAAAAATAAGAGTGAAGTAATTGAAGCGAAGATTTGTTCGGTTTCTGCAAGAGATCTTTAATAAATTGAATTAATATTTAATAAACCGAAATATAAAATTCAATGTTAATTTTGGTCTTTACATACATATGTAAGTGTATTTTCATGATAGGCAAGCGGTCTTCTCATGGGTAAGTTGGGGGATTTACATGAGCTTTTTATTAAAATTAATTGAAGCGAATAAGTCTTCGCTCCTGAGCGTCTCCCAGCAAAAAAAAATTAATAAAACAATAAAATAAGAATGAAGTAATTTGAGCGAGTATTTGTTCGCTGCATGTCATCTTTAAATAATTGAATTAATATTTAATAAATGGAAATATAAAATTCATGTTAATTTTAAAAAAATAAAATAAGAATGAAGTAATTTGAGCGAATATTTGTTCGTTTCCGGGATGTCATTTTTAATTAATTGAATTAAAATTTAATAAACGGAAATATAAAATCCATGTTAAAAAATTAAAAAACAAAAAAAATAAAGAGTGAAGTACTTGAAGCGAAGTTTTATTCGCTGCATGTGATTTTTATTAAATTGAATTAATATTTAATAAACGGAAATATAAAATCCATGTTCATTTTGGTCTTTACATACACGGGTAAGTGTATTTCCATGACAGGCAAGCGGTCTTCTCATGGGTGGGTTGGGGGGTTTACATGAGGGTCAGGGCTCCTAGGCGTGGAAATCTTCGCTCCCTTCGCTTCTCACCCTTCCCTATGACATGGTGCCCGGAGCGAAGATATTTTATCCGGATCATATGAATATTATATTATTTCCTGACGTTAGCTTGCTCTTCCGTTAACGGCGTCTAGTGTTAACCCGGAATGAAACCCGGATTCCGGATTCTCCCTCCCTCCGTCTCCTACCCAGATTGATTTATTAATATAATAATAATGCTGCAATTTGATTGGTTCGCAACAGGGGAACACGGGAATCGGTAGCAGAAGATCCGGATTGCTTTGATAGTTGTATAGGGTTAATTACCTAACTTTTCTTTTTTACTATCATTAATTATTTAATATTTGAAAATATTAGCGTACAAATTTTGTAAATATTTATAACTATATATTTAAAATAATTAATAATTTATATTATTTAAAAATACATAATTAAATTTAGTATTTAATAATAAAAAATAAAAATAGAAAAATATTTAACTTTTAATATGGAATATCAAATCATTTAATAAAAAAAACTGAGAAGATAGTTATGTGATTTTATTTCGCGTACAAGTTATAATATGAAATAATCTAATAATACCATTATTTTTATAGTTTGATAGTGCAACTTAAATTTGTCTCTCATATTATTACTCATTTACAAATATTAGTGTACAAATTTTATAAATAATTTGTTGGGATCGGTGTTACCAATAGAGACAGAGGTCTGACTATTGTAAATAACTTACAATAAACGATTCAATAATAATTCTATGAGGGATTAGTATCTGTTTCTATTCTTTGCAAATCCTTACAAACTCTTGAAATGAATTCAAGTGCGGAACCTTTTGTTGGATTTGAAGCTTTAGTCAAATGAATGCAAATGGAAGAAAATAAAGAACATAGAGTGTTTTATGGATGTTCGGAGATAAAACTCCTACGTCACCCATTCTTCCGCAACTGGAAGGATATCCACTAAGATTTTAATTCATATACAACTCACTGAACTAGCTAATTCTCTGTTGAAAAGAATACCTTCTGTTCAACTTACAACACTGAGGTTTCTCACAGAAAAGACAACATGCAATTACAATATGATCACATCTAGACAGTAAGAGATTTTTGCTTTTTTGCTTGAGAGACATTCTTGAAGCGAATGTGTGAAGCTGAGTAAAGTTAAGGTTGTTCGACCGTTGTCCTTGGGCTTCTATTTATGGTTGAAGTGCACCAACGGTTGAATATTCTTTGTGGACACATGGAAAGTGTCCGTTGGACGGTCGCCTATAGTATGAGAGTACATAAGACTCTAAATATTTGGATCATGGCCGTACCGAATAGGTAGTGCGACGAATATCCTCTGATATTGTCTTGTACTGGGAATGCAATTGAGAGATATTCGTGTACGTGGTATTCATTCATTTGATAGAATTAGTTGACTTGTTAGACTACTGAAGGTGGGAACAACAGACAGCTGAGTGAACTTGGTTAGACGGATGCTTCCTTCAGACGGCTGCTAAAGCAAGGCATCAAACGTTCTACATTAGACCGCGTCTAAAGGAGTTAGACTTCCTTGTCTAGCTACGTTACCCTTTAAACTGCGTCTAAATGAGTTAGACGTTCTCGTCTAACTACCTTTCCCTTTAGACCACATCTAAAGAAGTTAGACTTCTTCGTCTAACTATGTTTCCCTTTAGACCACATCTAAAAGAGTTAGACTTCCTCGTCTAACTATGTTTTCCTTTAGACCTTGTATAAAGGAGTTAGACATCCTCATCTAACTACGTTTCCCTTTAGACCGCGTCTAAAGGAGTTAGACTTATTCGTCTAATTACGTTTCCCTTTAGATCGCGTCTAAAGGAGTTAGACTTCCTCGTCTAACTATGTTTCCCTTTAGATCGCGTATAAAGGAGTTATACTTCCTCTTCTAACTACGTTTCCCTTTAGAACGCGTCTAAAAGAGTTAGACTTCCTTGTCTAACTACATTTCCCTTTGTCTAACTATGTAAGATGTCTATGAATGTCTTCTTCAGACCGCGTCTGAAATAGCAAAGTCTTTTAGATTTCTGCCTGCACAAAATAAATAGACAGCTTAGTCACATTTGTTTTTAATAAGACATAAAGCTCTTCAGCTTTGCCTGATCATAACTAAGTTTAACATAAATCATCAAAATAATGTCAGCATTGAATAAACTTATTTCCTTAGTTTATTTTAGTCAATTTGATTTGACTCAATAATTTCCCCCTTTTTTGATGATGTTAAAACTTAGTTGAAAGATAAGGAAAAAGAACGTATTCATAAACAATAAAAGTTTATATATTAGCAAAAATCAGGAAAATTCGAATTTATATTTTAGCAAGATTGCCCATAAATAACAAAAGTTGGGTCTTTTTTATACTAGGTCTTTCCTATCCACTTCTACCCTTGATGATGATTCTTTTTGCCTGATCTTCCCCCTGGATATCAGGCCACTTCTTTCCCCATTTTTTGACATCATTGGGAGGGATGGAATCCTAAAATTCTCTTTAAGCTCTTCAAAGCACCTGATTTCTTCTCTTAACCTTTAGTCTTCCTACTCTAAGAACATATTCAAGGACTCTGATAGTCCAAAACTCTAGAAGACTTATTGAGGACTCCATGTCCAACATTTTCTAGGAGAAAAGCGAGCAACATACCCAAATGGATTCCTTGGAGAAGAGATCGTCTTCACGAAGTTTTCGAAAAGGATTTTGACCAGTTGATTGTTGTTCCCCTGGTTATGGTCACTATTATCTCAAATACCTTTTTGGAGTAGATATTAGAGGAACCTTTAGCCAAGAGAGACTTAAAGATGATATCGTTAAGAATGGAGAACTCAGCTTTTAGAGAAGGCTTCTTTCCGTGAGTAATGACAGGGAAGAGATGCCCATCAAAAGATGTATCTGAGAAGACAAGCTTTATCTCAGATAAGACCTTATTAGAAGAGGTGGGGAACTCAGATAACCCCTCCGATGGGAGCCTGAAAATAGAGCAAAAGTTTTCCCACTGAAGAAAACATTTTATCCATTAATTTTTGTCAAGATAAATTTATTATCAATTATCCTTGTAGACTTAAAGAATTCACGAACCTCTAGTTCATGAATGATTACTGGAACCCCAAGAAACTTCTTCAAGACCAAAGCTTTAATAGTTTTAAACATCATGACCATTTCTAGAATCACCAAAGAGTAAACAAATTCGAATTTCACTTGAAGTGAATTTGGTACAAGATAGCACATTTCTTGACTTAAGAACAACTATTAGGAGTTTTAAAGGATTTAGACACCTAAGAATCACAAGGTTTTTTCTTAGTGAGAGAACGAGTAGACAGAAGAACAAGGAGGACAATGAATCTTTTCAAATATGTGAGTTACTCTTATAGATCTAGACAGACACATGGCTATAAAAGTCATTTAGAAGATTAACCGACATAAATTTAAAAACATATTCCCAAGAAAACCATCATTTAAAAAGGAAGAACGTCATTTAAAGGTAATCATAGAAATTAATCATAAATGCAAAAGCATGAAGTAGAAGATTGTCATATATTTTAGCCATATTTTTAACATTGAGAGACACGTGTCTTCAAGTTATTAGAAGTATGACTGTTCAATTTCTGGGCGAGAAGCATACATGGACAGCCTATGAGACTATGGACAGTTGTCCCACTCGTCTGAAAATGAGACGTCTAAATTCACACGTAGTTAGACGTCTAACATGTTGTCCGCATACCTTGCGTCTAAGTTGGGTATATGTCTAGTTTAGACGGCGTCCAACTACGTGCGTCTATAGACATCTAACATGTGTCTGTTCAGACGGCGTCTAACTACGCTCGTCTATAGACGTTTTAGACGCATGTCTCACATATAGACGTCTAGCCAAGCTTAATTTGCAAGTTTCTTAAGAAAATATTCGTTTAATTACATAGCTCTTTTAGACGACTGATCTAATTAGACCGATTGAGACCTCCGTCTACACACGTTTGTCTAGACATTTTAAACAACAAATTCCCCCTCAATTTATGCATGTTCAATCAAAACCAGTCAATTGTGATCTACAGGACCCAAAATATTTCTAAAATAAGAAAACTTAGTCTCGGGGAGTGGCTTCGTAAACACGTCTTCTACTTGCTGATCTGTTGGGACATATTCTAGACGAATATACTTCTAACTGACATACTCCCGGATGAAATGATGTCTGGATAGAAGGCCCCGCGACGTCTGAACTTCAGATTTCAGCTGATTTGAAGTTTGGACGTCTAGTTGACTCTCAACCGGATCAGCCATCTAATCAGACGAATGGGTCCTATTGACCAGAGCTTCATCATCACTATCAAATTCAAGACTTATCACTTCTAATCTGTTAGCAATATCAATGAATTCGTTAGAATTATTTTCAACAGATTCATCACAAACAACATGATAGAATTCTTCAACAGTTTGTGTTCAATTATTATATATATTAAGAGCTATACTAACTGAAGAGTAGCCTAACATGATTCCAGTATCTGCTTTAGCATCAAAATCGGTCAAATAGTTTTTCCCATAGTTATGAACGAAACACTTACACCCGAAAATTCGAAATTATGAAACTGTAGGAATTCTTCCATAAAAGATTTCATAGGGTGTTTTGTCAAAGTGTTTATTAATTATTGACCGGTTTTGTGTATAGCATGATGTGTTTATGGCTTCTGCCCAAAACTTCTGAGGAACACCTGAGTTGGCAAGCATAGATCTCGTTGTTTTCTTTAGTGTTCTGACTCTTCTCTCAGCAATACTATTTTGCTATGAAGTTCTGGCACTAGACAACTCGTGTCTAATACCATATTCCTAGAGATAAGAAGTTAAGCATCTATTGGTGAACTTGATTCCCCGGTCACTTCTAATCTTGATGATGCTTAAAGATTTTTTGTTTTGAAGTCTTCTAAAGATCTTAATCAGATTCTCATTCGTTTGATCCTTAGATTGTAAGAAAATAACTCACGTAAATCTTGAAAATTCATCAATTGTGACTATCAATTATGACTAGGGTGAATCTCATTCCTCCTAAGATTTTTACTGAAATTGGACCGAATAGATCCATGTGTAGAAGTTCCAAACATCGGTTGGACTGAGATTTCCCTTTACTCTTGAACGTTGATTTGATCTGCTTGCCTAATTGGCAAGCATGACAAACCTTGTCCTTTGAAAACTTCAAATTAGGTAAACTAGAAACTAAATCATGCACACAAATATTGTTAATGGTTTTAAAATTAAGATGATTTAATCTCTTATGCCATAGCCAGTTTTGATAATTTTCGTTATCATACATACGAGATTAGATATCTTATTTTTCCAGTTCATTTTGTAAGAATTTTCCACTCTGCTTCCGTTCAGGAGAGTGTTACCCTGATGATCCTTAACCAGACATGCATACGTTTGAATATCAATAGTAAATCTATTATCACATAATTGACTTATACTAATCAAGTTATAACATGTTTTCAACAAGTAGCACGTTGTTAATGGTTCGATTATCATGGATAATCTTACCTTTACCCATGGTCTTATCCTTGTTGTTGTCACCAAACATGATCTTAGGCCCTGAGCAATTCGTAACTTTGGTTAGAAGTCGTCTATCTCCAATCATGTGTCTAGAACATCCACTGTCCAGATACCATACTAATTCCTACAAGCAGCTTATATGTTGTACCTATAAAAATACATATTTACAACTTGGTACCCACATTCACTTGGGTCATCGGTCAATCAGTCCCTTAAGAATATATATTTGAGTTATCCTGATGGATTTCTCATATTGTATTGTGATTAGTGCGTATGATTTAGGCTTAGCAGACTTCTTTCTGCTAGTAGTTGATTTGTTAACTTTAGAGGATGGCTTTTATTTAAAACTCCTTGACTTCCTGTCAGGTTTTGTTTTGCTAGACTTGCTTGTTGCTTCCTTCCTAGGTTTCAGCCAGCTTACAGTTGTCTTAACATAAATAATCTCATCCTTTAAAGTTAAGTCTTCATATCTTGGATTAATCCATTTATCAGTTAAACTAACCCTGACAAAGCTTATGGTCTTAAGCTTGTCTTTCTCCGAGTTTAACTTCTTTGACGACTATTCTGGGCTGGCATTGTAAAACCGGATATGCATCCGGAAGGCCTCAGCACACTTATTTGTTGTCTGACTGCATCTACATACCTCGTCCGGGAATTTACCACGTATGTCAAACGTTGTTTTCAAACAACAGTATTTGAACATTTTCCTTAATCTTCTCATTCTCAGATGAGAGCTCAACCACTTTGTTTTCAAAAACTTCTTGAAGCGAATGTGTGAAGCTGAGTAAAGTTAAAGTTGTTCGACCATTGTCCTTGGGCTTCTAATTATGGTTGAAGTGCACCAACGGTCGAATATTCTTTGTGGACACGTGGCATGTGTGTGTTGGACGGTCGTCTATAGTACGAGAGTATAGAAGACTCTGAGTATTTTGATTATGGTCGTACCGAACAGGTAGTGTGCCGAATATCCTCTAATCTTGTCTTGTACTAGGAATGCAATTGAGAGATATTCACGTACGTGGTATTCATTCATTTGATAGAATCGGTTGGCTTGTCAGAATACTGAAGACATGAACAACAGACAGCTGAGTGAACGTGGTTAGACGGATGTTTCCTTCAGACGAATGCTAAATCAAGGCATCAGACGTTTTTCTTTAGACCGCGTCTAAAGGAGTTAGACGTAGTCTAACTACGTTTCCCTTTAGACCGCGTCTAAAGGAGTTAGGCGTTCTCGTCTAACTACGTTTCCCTTTAGACCGCGTCTAACTACGTTTCCCTTTAGACTGTGTCTAAAGGAGTTAGACTTCTTCGTCTAACTACATTTCCCTTTAGACCGCGTCAAATGAGTTAAACTTCCTTGTCTAACTACGTTTCCTTCTAAATCGCGTCTAAAGGAGTTAGACATCCTCTTCTAATTACGTTTCCCTTTAGACCGCATCTAAATGAGTTAGACTTCCTCATCTAACTACGTTTCCATTTAGACCGCGTCTAAAGGGGTTAGACAACATTGTCTAACTACGTAAGACGTCTATGAATGCCTACTTCAAACCGCGTCTGAAGTAGCAAAGTCTTTTAAATTTGTGCATGCACAAAACAAATAGACAGCTTAGTCACATTTGTTTTCAATATGACGTAAAGCTCTTCAGCTTTGCTTGATCATAACTAAGTTTAACATAAATCATCAAATTAATGTCAGTATTGAATAAACTTATTTCTTTAGTTTATTTTAGTCAATTTGATTTGACTCAACATAATTATAAATATATTTAAAATGATTAATAATTTATCATTTTTAAAAATACATAATTAAATTTATTATTTAATAATAAAAAAATTTTAAAAAAAAATGATTATTTTTTTAAATATCGAACATCAAATTATTTAATAATAAAAACTGAAAATAGTAGTACGTTGTAAATATAGAATATTGAATAATCTAATATTATCGTTATTTTATAGTTTTATAGCTACCAAACTTTTCCCTTCTTTCTTTACTTATATAAAATTACTAGTGTACAAATTTTATAAATATTAATATATATTAAAAATGATTAATAATTTATAATTTTTAAAAATACATAATTAAATTTATTATTATAATCCCCAGAAAAATCCTCTTTCAGAAATATTGTTTTTAAATATTTTTAAATGATCTCTTACAGATTTTGATATTAATGAGAAATAAATAATTTAGGGTTCAATTTTAAATAATTTGGGATTTTCAATAATCAAATTACAATTTGATTTTTTAGAAATCTGTTGTTAAAATTATTTATTTTGAAACAGATTCGCCAATTGATTTTTTGAAAATCAATAAAAATGGCATACGTGTACAAACGTATTGGCCATAGTTTCTTTTAATTCGTAGTTTAGTGATTCTCGGGAAAGGGCTTTCGTGCTTCATCCTCTATACCCGTTATAAAAACTGTCTCTACTTATAAATTTGCCTTTTTAAAATTGGTTGTATAACGTTTTATTTTTATCGATCATTCTTTTGGTCTTAAGCATGCAAAAGGTTTGTGCGTCATTTAAAGAATGTAAGAACAATTATTTAAATGCTAGTACCTATTGTTGATGATAACTTACGGATAAAAATACCTTAAGAATATTAAGCATTTAAAGGCATTAGGGTTTAAACATAAAAATCTCAAACATGCCTTTATCAAAATATTTTTTTGTGGAAAAATCTCAAAAATATTTTGAAATCATTTTCTAATTTTTTGGAATTTGTAGAAAATGGTTTGAGGTTCCAAAATTATAAAAATAATTTTAGATTTTGAAAATGAGAACCAAACAGGCTTATATGACCGATGTACTAGGCTTGGGTTCGTTTACATCGGTTAGGGATCGGGACCCTTAGTCCAACCCATCGGTCTGGGCTAAGAAGCCTCACTCGAGTTGTTAAGGACTCACAGTCCTTGGTTGGGACTCTCGTCCGGGGAGTAAAAACTCTTCGGTCCTAGCAACCGATCCTCAAGAATATCAAAATTGCAGGTGTTGTAATTTTATGGAGGCTTAGATTCTTCGATCCAAGGGCCTTCACAAAGCTCCCGTGAATATTTATAACATCACCCCAAGGTATCAATCGACATGGGTGATGATCAATTTGTTCAAAATAGTTTGTAGCCAAAAATTGGGTTTTTGGTTTTAAAGTTGTTTTGAAATATAAGGTGTTAGCCAATAACTTCCTTATACTCCATATACTTGATTGATACCAAAACAAGAACACTAGCAATTCGTTTGGACCAATTCAATAACTCAGAATTTTCAATTATTTAAATTTTTTTGATTATGATCAAACATGATCAGGATAGATCAAACATAATCCAAGTAGTTTTCCAACATCATTAAAAACATGTTAGGATGATTTATGGGCAGTTGTTCTTGAAGATTAGCCCAAAAATAACAAACCCAATTTTTTATTTTCAAAATTCAAATTTTGCTTTTTCTATTTAAGGTTGATTGATTGATTGATTCTAACCTAAACAAAAAGCTTGGAAATGGTTTTATAATCGATTTCCAATCCTAAAATTCAACAACTAGACAACATACAAGCTTATGAAAACTGAAATATAAAAATTTCAAATTCAAACTGAAATTATGAATTAAAGAATGATTAGAAACATACCAAGGATTGGAAAACACTCATTAGACCTTAAGTAAGATTTTTGGATGCCTTGATCCAAGCTTTAGAGCCTTATACAGAATTTTCAAAAAATCAAAAGCTTTTAGCTTTAATGGCAAATTTCCAAATTTCTTTGATTTGAGGCTTGAGAAGTTATCTCTTGGTTTCAAATGTGTTCAGGGAGGATATTTATAGCCTACCTGAGTCGATGGAGACTTCAAGTGGATCGAATCAGCCAAAAGCTATTAATGACGTTTTAGTTATTCTTCATCCCACTTTCCGGAATAAAATTTGATTGTGCCTAATTGTGTAGGATAAATAATAACCGAAGCAGGGTGATTATTTCACCTTGAATCGGCTAGAAAGATTGATTAACGAGAAAGTTCCATCTTTGAAAAATCAATGATAGACCTGTATCTCAATTCTCTCCTTCTAAAATCTCGTCTCTATTTCTCCTCATCTTCTAAAACCCTAAATCTGAAATGGCTTCTTTTGACCAAAACACAATGCAAGTGAATTCTGATTCAATACTCCATGGGGATGCCGAAGATGGTAGAAATGTTCAAAACCCTATAAGCTTTCGATCTGAGGAAGTTTCTCAAGGGTCTGTTCACCATTCACGAACAAGAGGTACGTGATTTCTTCGCAACTACGAGGATGGTCGACAACGTTGTCCAAGTAATGGTGAAAGGCACGGAGATCTCCATTTCTGAAGAAGTTTTTTCCCAGTTCTTCGAGCTTCCGACAGAGGGGCTGACGGCGTTCGGCATTTTTCCGGCCGAAACTCTCTCTAAGATGCAAAGAGTCTTCTTAGATGTCTCTTTCCCTGTTGAGATTCACAGGAAGAAGAAGTTCCTAAAGCCGGAGTTTTTTCTTCTCAATGACCTAATTTCAAAATCTCTCCAGACGAAGTTAGGATCCGTCGATGCGTATAGCCAGGAAAGATTTGAATTAATGGTGGTTATAACCAGGGGAATAACCATAAACTAGTCGACTATCATGTTCAATACCCTGGTGGCTATGTTCATGTTGTCGAAGAAGCAACACACCAATTGTGTCATACAACACAACAGGATGTTAGAACATCTCTAGGTGAATGTGGGAAATGGAGTGAACATCCACATCAATAGAGTTATGACCAATCGGATGGTCTGTAACTACTATCCGGGATGAAAGGGATCAAGGACATCAGCTTTGGATGCGAGCGAAGAGACGGAAGTTGGTAATTCAGGAGTCGGATGCGAGCTCCAACAGTTAGAAATGTGTCTCTACTAGAGAGACTGATGAGATTGCCTCCAAGTGAAAGAAGGGAATAATGGAGGAATCTCCCGCTGCTGAGATATCTCCTTGGATAGTTTCTTAAACTACTCTAGCCGTAGTGCCTGCTGAAGTCCCTACTGTGGGACTAGTTGAAACACTAGCTACAATGGAAGCTGGTATTATTGATGAACGACCTGCAGGCGACGTTGTTGTCACCCCTACTATAGAGTCTGCTATTATGCCTGCTGACCAGGTTGCTGAAACTCCAGTTGTTCGGACAACTGCTGGCCCTGATGCAGCTCAATCAAAAGCAGCAACTCTGAAAGCTATTTTCCTATTTCAGGCGTATCTTTAGTGGCAATTGCAAGAAATGTGCAAGTTGTGAGAGGAATTGTTTTCAAAGAACCTGTCCCTGATGTTGAACAGTCTGCCGAAGTTACATGAAAGGGAAAAGACCCTATGGTCTATGTCCCTGAGCCTCTATCAATTGTGAAGCAAACCATTGATTTCATCATGGAGGAGGTTGAGACGACTACTTCAAAGAGGCTCATACTCTTAGAAAAATAGAGCAACATAAGGATCAACAAAAGATTCAGTCAGTTCCTCAATGGTGCCGATCTGAGTCAACAATTCAAGGCGCTGATTTGTTTGGAGAAATCAGCCCTGACTTGGACTTGCACCATGAATGTTCTAGAAGCTCTCAAGAGGAGAGAGATAGTTACGGTTTTCGTTAGAGGAGGTGACCTGTTACCGATCATTATCCAAAGATTTGCTAACTACGATTATCTGGAGAGGACAACATGGTTGGATGCCAGGGTCAACATCAGACTGCCTAGACTCCTTTATCTCAACTTCCTTATCATTCTTACTTGGCACGGAGTCCTCCAATAATGCTGAACAACAAAGGAGGAAGTCTTGGGTTGTGCTGAACAGTTCAGATGCCGAAGAAAAATTGTTCTTCATTAAGAAGTTGTAATTCCCTTCTGCTCTTCAGCAGCTCTCCATGGTGGAAGAACAGCTACCTCTCCAAGTTGCTGGGCAAAAGCAGCTTCCTTTTCTGCTGAGCATCAGGTATCTGAAACTGCTGAGCATCATCCATCTCCTGCTCATGGGAATGAGCACTCCTCTGAAAGGCTTTTCGCCCCTACTTCAGAGAAGGAGCGATCTGAAGTTGTTGAGAAATATTCCTCTCTTGCTCCTGAGAAGGAATTGTCTTAGGGTACTGTGTTGATATCTTTGAATTTTGAGTCGGAACCTAGTCTGGCTACCGAGAAGACTCCTTCTGCATCCAAGTAGCAATCCCTCCCGGCTGCATCCAAACACTCTGAAGAAGTGACTGGATTTCTGAGAGACCTTTGTGTAGAAATTCAAGGGGTCAACGGCGAGTCTCAAGCGCTTGTTCAAGTGCCCACTCCTTGAGTCTCTTATTCCACCAAAGATCTAGAGATGTCTGACATTGAGTTAAGTATTCAAGTCTCCCTCTTCGCATCCTTCAAGTCGGTTCCCATCTGGAATCGTCGGCTCCTTCTTCTTTAGAGGATTCATCTTGGGGAACTATGGATCTCCGTCATTTCATCCAAGATACAATTGCGCCTCTTCAATAGAGCATCACAACTATCTTTGGTGAATTGGAGTCTCTAAAGGAGTAGTCTGCCACCACTTAAAAGCAACGGCCTCGGTAGTTTTAGTGTAAGATGATATCCATAGACAAGTTTCGAGGAGTTCTCTTGAGGTGACGATCATCAAGGAGGCAATGATTAGGCTCAAATCCATTCTACTCAAACCCGCCTTCGACCATCACGGGGATCTCTTTGTAAAAATTAATACTCTCGACTTTTAGCTTGTCGAAGTAACAAACCACCTCAAGAATGCAGCGGACAAACAAATAGAAGATGTTGATACTGTTAAAAAAGGCAAAACCAGTCGAGGTGGAAGATCAGGTAGGGGAAGCCTGGACGAGGAGGAAGGGGAGGCTGGGGAAGCCTCCTCCTTTAAAGGGAAAGCGAAGAGGAAGTAAGTTGAAGGATCAAACTTAAAAGGGGGATATATTTCATTTGTACATTTTGTTCATATGTAAATATATAATTTATCTTTAATTCTCTGCTCTTAACTTAGTTTTAACATCATCAAAAATGGGGAAATTGTTAGATTAAGTTACATAAAGAAAAATGGGGAATTAATTAAAAGGAAATAATTAATTAAGTTAAATTAAGACAAACGATTTAATTGATTAAAATAAACTTAGGATAATAAAATTAAGTTTAATCAATCGACATAGTTTAGATGGTGCGTTATTAAATGAATAAAACTAAGCTATGCAATTGTTTCATGCGCATGCATAGCTCAAGAGGCGCTGTTAGTAGAGCTGGAGAGAAATTGGCAGCAGGCTTACCAATAATAGAGTTGGTTTCAGCACGCTGGCTTCAACAGATGTGTTGAAGAAGCGCGAGTAGACGCTTTGCTTCAGCAGCAATCTAAAGAAGTGCGAGCAGACGCCTTGCTTCAGAAGTACTCTGAAGAAATGCGAGCAGACGTCTTTCTTTAGTAGTAGTTTGATGAACCGCTGGAAGCAGCCTTACTTCAGTAGCCGTCTGAAGAAGTGCTAGCAGCAACTTTGCTTCAGCAACAGTTTGAAGAGCAGTGAACAGCAGCGTTCGCTATTAGCAGACTTCCCAGTCAACTTAATACAACTGCCACTTACAACCATTAGAAAGCTGACACGTATCCAAGAAGTATATTTGACCGTTGCTATATTTTGAATATAAAAAACAGCAGAGTACAATGGCAAATACTCCCGATCAATTCACAATCTCTGAATACCTGGATTCACGGTACGACGAATCCTCCTAGTCAATTCACAATCCCTGAATACCTGGAGTCTTGATACGGCGAATCCTTCCAGTCAATTCACATATCCAAGAATCATATTTGATCGTTGGTACGCTTCAATATAAAAGAGTAGCAGAGTACAACGGTGAACAAGTTAGTCAATCAACAAGTTAATAGTTAGAACAATATTCTGCAATTTTTCATTCTTTTACTCTCTCTCTCTCGATATTAAGCATACAAGTTATAAGTAGAGAAATAATTTACGGTATTACTTGTGAGTATTATTAGTATTGTAAGTTGAATAAAGGTTGTATGTTCAACAGAGTGAGTTAGCTAAGAGTTCAGAACAGGCAGTTGTTAAGACCAGAGTTCTGACTAGGTTTGTAGACGCTATACAAATCAAAGTCTTCTAATGGAATCTTTTTATAAACAGAAGAAGAGGTGACGTAGGAGTTTTATCTCCGAACATCCATAAAATTTTGTGTCATTTCATTACTACTTCTCACAGTCTTGCATCTACCGTTTCAAATCTAGCAAGCATTTTCGCACTTGAAAATGTTCAAGAGCTTGCAACGATTTGTTGAAGAATAGAAATAGATTTTAAGTCCCTGACATGATTAAAATCGAATTGAAAGTCAAAATTAGTTCAATAATATTCAATCCCCCCTTCTATTGTTGAAGTCGATCCTAACAGACGATATTGGTTGGAGCTTACCAATCTACATAGGCGGTGTCTCTCTAGTGGTCGTTCTTATCGATCGCCCATCTATGACTAG
Source organism: Impatiens glandulifera (assembly GCF_907164915.1). Taxonomy (NCBI): domain Eukaryota; kingdom Viridiplantae; phylum Streptophyta; class Magnoliopsida; order Ericales; family Balsaminaceae; genus Impatiens; species Impatiens glandulifera. Next base: position 110,376 of record NW_025919311.1, read on the forward strand.
GGATGACAATGGGTACACTACCCTCCGGGTAGTGAAGTACTCATTCCCAAACCCGGTTTTTATTTTATTACCCATCTCCGACCCTACACTCGACGGATATATCTATTTATATCCCCATCCCCGATTCGTTGGATACCCCATTACTCAATTAAAATATGAATTTTTATTTATTATTTTATAAATATAATAAATACTACATATTAAAAACACATATAAAAATATTACTTACTTGTATAGCTATATTATAGAAGTTAAACAATACATACATAAACTTCAACAAAAAATTAGAGAGAAGTTCAACAAAAATTAGAGAAAATGTTGAAACAAAAAAAAGATGAAAAGATGTTAATCTTGAAAATAAGAAGTGATTAGAGGGGGAAAATATTTTGTTATTAAATAAATGAAACATTAAGAGTCATGGGGAATATATAAATTAATTCAATGATGGCATAGTGGAGTGGAGCGTTGGTATAACTAATTAAATAATATATTTAATGTAAATTTTTAATGATGAGATTGATGTGAAATTTGAAGTCATTTTAATTTTTAATAAATATATATAATATTTTGGGTATCGGGTTTGGGTTTTGCACATTCCCCATCCCGACCCTAAACTAAATCGGGTAATCATTTTCACTCCCCATTCTCAATCCCGACCCCGATTTAAAATATACTCGAACCCGAACCCGATCATCGGGTACCCACGAGTATCGGATATACGGGTACTCATTGTCATCCATATCTCTAACATAAGTTTAAAGATGCAAAAATTAAGGTCACGAGCTAGCAAGTCTGGAAAATCTCATCATCATGCCAATGATTCCGATGAGTCGCTCTCTGAGATAGATCTAGAACTCTGTTATAGCTTCCAGCATAATAAACAGGTCTCTCTTTCACTCGCTTTATCTCTTTCTACATTATTAATGAATTTGTTACGACAATATGTTGATTTAAGATATTAATTTTTGTTAGACAGTATGAAAATGACAAAATTCTGATTACATCACTTTCCTCATTCAATAACTGCTGCAATTTGTTTCTATTTTAGTCACTATTACACTTTTGCAAAAGTCGACATAGTTATATATTCATCAATTATAGTTTTCATTGTTGGTTTTATTTGCTTTTCTAAATGTTGAAGAATAATAGATCTAATTTTCATCCTTAAGAGTAATAATTGTACCAAAAGTAGTTTAGAAGATATGGGAAAATATCAATGTCATCGGCTCCTGCTCTAGAAATTCAACTTCAAAGAAACAAATGAAGCTTGACCTTCATTAGAGTATAGCTTAAAGGAAGACCATCCTAAGACAAATTCTCGAACTAAAAAGTAACCTGTAACTGGATTAACAAGCTAAGGGAAGGATGAGAGAGGGAAAAGATAGAATCAACAAAGCTTTAAGAAGAAGAACTAAGGACTAGCCATGTATTATTTAAGGGAGAGAGTTATGAATTACAACAAAATAGTATATCTTGTAAAATAATTGTTAGATTCTTCTAGTAGAGATTTCTATATAAAGTTGCCTACGACTAGATCCCTTGTGTCCATGAATTGTTGACTCCATATACCTGTGCCACTAGGTCATAACAAAGAAAGGAATTTGTATTGGATAAACTCTTGGTGTTGTAAACTGATTTTACTTTCCTTAGGTTCTATAGTCAAGGATTGTCCTCTATTACATCATGCACAACAAATATGATTATAGAAGTATAACCCCCAAAAAAACCTTTGTGAAGGTTCCGTGAAAAGCTCGAGGATCGATAAATTAAACCTCGGTTTATGTGTCATAAATTTTCTTTTAAAAAAAACATTATTTTTAAAAAAGATTTCATTGATTTCAAACAACTTTTGTAATTAACTAAAAACATTTAATTTTGGGATTTAATTTTAAATAATCAGAAAAGTATTAGAATTTGATAATAAATTCCAAAGGGAGCCTTAGTCAAAATATTTGTTTGGAAAATAACTCGAAAATATTCTGAAATCATTTTCTGACTTCTCGGGATTATTTGAAAATGGATTGAGATTCCAAAATTACAAAAATAATTTTGAATTTTTAAAAGTGGAACCAAATAAGCCTTAGGACTAGATTTATAGGGCTTGGGTATGTTTTTAACCGGTCTAGGACCAAATGGGCTCGGTCTAGACCAAGGGTACTTTGAATCGGGGCTTGGGATACTTAGTTAGAGGACTGAAGGGTTCGGCCATAGGGTTCGGGAAGCTCGGTCCTGAACTCAGATTGGTCGGTCCTATGTTTGGGATTCTCGATCCCAGATCTAGATTTCTCAGTCGTGGGTCTTGGGAGGTTCGGTACCAAGTTAGACCTCTCGGTCCTATGTGAAAACTCCTAAGACGATTAGGGATCATAACTCCTAATATTAAACTTGATCAATCAATCCCTAAGACGATTGATTTTTTATAACGATTTCTAGGACAAGATTTGGGATCTTTTGAATTATGCCATCTCGTGGCATAATTCTTGTCCAACAGCTTCGAAATGATGTTTACAACTAAACACGACCAAAATAAGAACATCAAGTGAGCTTTGTAACAAATTATAAAACTGAAATTTAAACTTTTTATTTCAAAATTTTTAGTTCGATCAAACATGATCGGGATACATATTTTATGATTTAAAAATCATCCTAACATTTTTCGAACATGTTAGGCAACTGTTTGAATTAAAATTGAAGCTTAAAAGCTCAAAAACATGTATTTCAAATTTTCTAGATTTTTAAAATAATTTTGGATTTTTTTGATTGAGGTTAAATTGATGAAATCTCTTTCGACAAAAAACTTGGATATCATCTCAGGATTGATTTCGACATTAGAAAACATGAAATTGAACCTTAAATAAGATCAACCTAGTCGAACATCAAAATTTTCAATTTTGAATCCTAACTTGAATTACAGCAGGTTTGGAAACTTACTAGTGATTGGAGAACGCTCCAATGAACTTTACGAAGCTTTCCAAAGCTCTAGATTGAAGTTTAGAACACCGGAGCAGTTTCTTTAAAAACCATTTGATGAAGCTTTTTTAACATCTTCAAGTAGGCTATAATTAGTGGATTATGTTCAATAATTGAATGAAGAACACCTAGGGATTATTTATACTAAAACTATATTGGTTTCGAAGTTGAATTCATATTGAATTTAGCTTCTGAAACTCTTCTTCTTCGTTTATGTTTTTTCCTCGTCAGCCTAGTTCTATGGTAGCTTTTGACTTCAATCCTTAGGGATAATGATGGCGAGGAAGAGATGTGCACGTTGGTGAAGTTTGGAGGGATAAGGATGAAAGATGGCGAAGATAGAGTTTTTGGAAGGATCGCCGACATCGATCGTATTTTTTCGGTGTTCCCATGTCTCAGCAAAGAAAGAGAACAAAACGGCGTCATTTTGTTTAAATAAACGCTTCTTGGCGTTCCGTCTTGCATTCGGGCGTCTAGGTTAACAGGGTTGAAAGGATCAGTGTTACCAATAGAGACTAGGGTCTAACTATTCTTAACAGCTTATACATTTTAGTTCGATTTTAACTCTGTTAGAAGTTAAAATTTGTTTCTATTCTTCGCATATCCTTCGAACTCTTGAAACGGATTCAAGTGTGGAAGTGTTCGGCGGATTTAAAGTTTTGAACAATCTGAAGAAAGAGGCAAAAAGTAAAGAGCACAAGGAGTTGTTTATGAATATTCTGAGCAAATCCTCATATGTCACCCCTTCTTCCACAACCGAAAGATATCCACTAAATACTCTTAATCGAATACAACTCACTGATCTAGCTAACTCTTTGTTGAACAAAATAACATTTGTTCAACTTACAATACTAATGCTTTTTCATATAAAAGACAGTATATAACTACAATGTATTCACAGTTAGATAGTAAGTGAGATATTTTATTTCGGAAACTTTCTTGAATCGAATGAATGAAGTAGTTGTTCGGTCGTTGTCCTTTGGCTTCCATATATACTTGAAATATACCAACGGTCGAATCCTTATTTTGGACACATGCCCTCTTTTCGTTGGATGTACTATCTATGAGTTACTGGGTAGTACAACATGAATATATATTCTTGAGATCGTGGTAGTACAATAGGAATATATTCTTGAGATTGTGGTAGTACAGTGTAGTATAGACAATTTGAATAACAGCATATGTGGGGTTGTTTATTTGTTGAGCTCTGATGCCAACTGTCTAAAGGACCATCTGCTTTGCTTAGATGCCATCTTCTCAGCTTAGACGACCATATGTTCATCTGATCATCTTAGACGTTCATCTGCTCAAGTTAGACGCCCTCATCTAACTTTTCTTAGACGCGTTAGACGCCCTCGTCTAACTCCGCGCTGACTTTGAGATGTTGTTTTAAATTAATAAAACACTAATTATTAATTTTGTACCTGGTGAGATTCAAACTCAGGTCATCCGTGTGACAGACAAGTATACTTACCACTACACTACTTAAAATATTGATATATAAATATATATATTTATATATTTGATATGATTAACAATTATTGAACTTAGTTTTATCTATTTAAAATAACTTAACAAACGTGATTTTAATGATTAATAAAAAAAAATTAATAAAAAATGGATAAAATTATGTTCAATAATTGTTAGTCATATCAAATATATGAATATATATTTAGATATCAAAATCTCAAGTGGTGTAGTGGTAAATACACATGTTTATCATACAGATACAGGTGACTTGGGTTCGAGTCTCATTAAATGTAGAATTAATAATTGGATTTTTGTTAATTTGCAGGCACAGCTCAAAGTCAACGCGTAGTTAGACGTGGTAGTCTAATGGGACACATAATTAGACGTCGGAGTCTAACTCCATTAGACGTGGTATTCTGATGGAACACGTAGTTAAACGTCGAAATCTAACTCCATTGGAAGGGGTAGTCTAATGGGATGCGTAGTTAGACGTATTAATCTAACTCGAGCTAATGAGACGTCTAAGTAGATGGACGACAAAGATGACGCGTCTAAGCAAATGGACGTCTAAGATGATCAGACGTGGTAGTCTAATGGAACGCGTAGTTAGACGTCGGAGTCTAACTCCATTAGACATGGCAGTCTAGCTCCATTAAATGTATTAGTCTAATGGGACATGTAGTTAGACGTCAAAGTCTAACTCCATTAAACGTGGTAGTCTAATGGGACGCGTTGTTAGACGTCAAAGTCTAACTCCATAAGACGTGATAATCTAATTGGACAAATTGTTAGTCGTCAAAGTCTAACTCCATTAGACAGGGTAGTCAAATAGAACACGTAGTTAAACGTCAAAGTCTAACTCCATTAGACGTGGTGGTCTAATAAAACGCATAAATAGACCGTCGAAGTCTAACTCGAGCTAATGAAACATCAAAACAGATAACTCGAGCTAATGAAACATCAAAACAGATGGACGGCCAAAATGAGCAGATGGACGCAGCTGTTATCACCAAATGAACAACCGCCAGATGCAATTAATAGATTAATGGGGGGTTATTAAGAGATGTAGAAAGAGGTATATTTGATTCTAGAAAATTGGTACACTGAAAAGGTAGATAGTATGGAAAAGATGAGTTGAAACATGGGTAGACAAGGAATTAATTCACTGAATCTATACTTTTGACCCCATAAAAATGATTTGTAAGAGAATAGCAAGTTCATTTGTAACTTCTTATTCAAAGCAAAAACAAAGAACAAAGATTGACCAATTTTCTACAATCACCTATGTTCTTAAAGGTCTCAACCGCAAATATGATTCTCAATCTCATAACTTATTTTCTTAATGGTCTCAACCCCATAGTCATTATTCTTCTAAATCAATAATCCCTAACGAAACTTTAAGAGAACTTCTCACTAATACAATTTGTCACATCACCATTGAATTCTAGTGCTTATATACAATATTAATTATGTAATATTGTTAAGTTTTGACCAATAATACTCGTACATCAATGATGGCTTATGGTCATATCCAATCGCCAAGGTATGCCGCGAATGCATTATATAAGTTTAAATTCACGTTATTCATTGACAGTAGTGCAAGTCTTTGCCTAACCCACCTGCTAGTATAGCTCTCCACCATCATACATGACCTTCCCAACATATGATCATGTAATAAAACTCATGCTCTTCAACCTTACAACAATCTCCATCAATTCCAAAACAATATATTTTTAGTTGATCAGTTCTATCAAGATTGTGGAATGCAAATGTCAATGACAATTCATTTGGTTACAAATATTAATTTTTTGTCTTACCAAATAATTTTAATATACCAAAAACATGTTTTTTATAACATAAAATAAACAAACTCACATCCATGATCACCTCATTATAATGTAAAAATTCATTTAAATATTAAAAAAATCATAGCACCAATGTTCATCTTTTGAAAACTATTTTGAATAAGGGAAAAATAAAAGGATTTAGCCTCAGAATTGCAGAATTTATAACATCAAAGCCGAAGGCCATTCAGTCCCGAAAGATGGTGTTATTTTTAACTGATATCCTCATAGACTCAAACCCAACAGTTTCAAATCAACAACAAATGAATTCAATGCTCAAAATGAAATGTAATTCTCATGGCAAATCCCAAAAGTTAATGGCAGAATCCGCTACTCAAGGCAATAGGATATGAGATCGCACTCCGACTGAAGAACGGGAAATTCTCTCTCGTGAGAGAAAGACTCTCAACCATCCATATATCAGATCAGAGGCTCAATCTACGACGATTATATTTGGAATATACGAACACTATCAAATCCGCTCCAAATATATATATAATCGTCGATACGAAACAAATGAATTCAATCAACGATTGATAATAAGCCTCAGAATTGCAGAATTAATAACATCAAGGCCAAAAGGCCATTCAGTCCCGAAAGATGGTGTTATTTTAACTGATATCCTCATAGGCAAAAATTGAAGTTAGAATAAGAATGTAATTCTCATGGCAAATCCCAAAAGGTAATGGCAGAACCTGCTACTCAAGGCAATAGGATATGAGATCGCGCTCCTTACGAAGAACAGGAAACTCTATCTCCTAAGAGAGAGAATCTCAACCATTCATAAATCGAAAGGAGGCTCAATCTGCGACGAATATGTATGGAATTTACGAACACTAAAGAAATCCGCTCCAAGTAAAGCATAGTCGTCAAGATTAAACAACATTTATAAACAACAATTGATATTTTAAAGAAGAAAAGAGAAACCGTGATGCCGATTGCAGGAAGTAGTAAGCGGCCGCCATTGAAACGCTAAAACCCTAGAGAGAGAGAATATGAATGAATTGATATGAGGCCTTGCTGATACTTCTTATAGGCTAGTTTGCTCATCACTTTACAGCCCTTAATGCAAATAGGGCGGCTGTATCACTTTGGTATTTAGGGTTATTCATGTTAACTATTGGTCTAAATAATATTGGGCTTGGCCCAAATAAAATCTTTAATTTTGAACTTGGAAGATTTTTTGTATGGCCCCATAGGGTGCGAGAGTATTTAACTAATTATACCCTCTTTCTTCTAGAAAATATGTAAACTAGTCCTAAAACTTTATTCATTTACTTTAAACTCTTTGTTTTTTAATAAAATTAATTTGATTGAAATAAAAAGAGAAAAATTGATTAAAAAAAAGGTGGATATCCTCAACCTCCTTGAGAAGTGGGTTCGAGCCTGTCAAGCAACAAGTTCTGTATCTGGTTAAATGTATTTGTAAGCTATGTGTTTAATCTCTTGTGGCCACATCTTAATTCTAAAAAATAAAAAAATCGAAACAAAACTATGTTCTCTCATTTGATGCAAATGTGCTCCGTTGTTTATTTTCGATTAATGAAGTCTCGGATAATACAATGTTACAAATAAATAAAATAAATGAAATTTATACGAAGAATGATATCACCAAATAAATGGTTGGTTTGAGGCATGTGCTTAACACATTTTTCTTAAAACAGTTTAATCGTCTCTCGTTTATGTTGGAGCTTATCGCAGATGTCTGTCTCTCAAGGTACTACAAATCTAGTAGTGATTCTACAGTGAAATCACTACACATCGAACTTGACCAGCGTACCTAAACTATATTGTTGAAAATTATCAATTAGTCCATAACTAATTAACATAATTGCTTATACGATTTGATCTGCAGAAATGCAATGTTATACATTCAATGCTAGTTAATTGAAAAGTTATATGTTAGTCAATTGATAAGTCAATTAAAGTTGAATGTTATCGTAACATTATATTTTAATTTTCTAATTAGATATTAAATAATAATTAAACAATTAATATTTAATTATAATTTGGATTAAATTCACCGTTAATTCACGTTTGACTTAAGGTGAATATTATTATTCACAATCTTATTTCCATTTATTAATGAAACTAGGAAGATTCTCGTGCGATACACACGGATAAAAATATAAATAAAATAAATTTAATAAATAATAATAATAATATGTATTAAATGTTTAAATTTTTTTAATAAATTATGAATAAATATTAAAATAAAAAATATAATGCTCTCATACCACATTTTATTTACTTCAGTAAAATAATTTATCTTCTCACATATCTCATCACACATTTTTTCCGAATAAACCTCTCATCTTGTGATCTTACACTTTCACTTTGGTCAATCAAATATTTGATTCATATTTTTTAATATTTAACATTGTGACCTCACACTTTTGTCAATCAAATATTTAATTCATATTGTTTTAACAATTATCCTTGAACAAACCACATCACAATCACACTTGATTAAAGAATTGTACTTGTTTTGTTAGGTTGCAAGTTCGAAACATACCTATAACATTTTTAATTTTATTTTTAACCGTTTTAAGTTTATGAGCGAGTCAATCCACAATCTGACCCAAGTATCCATTTACTCTCACATATATATCCAAATTAACCACACCTCTCGACCTCGACAATCCTGACACTTTAAAAAATAAGCATCATTATATATATAGATTAGTTAGTTAAAAAGGTGGACTTATATTGTTAAAATATGACGTGTTCATCTAATTTGGTGTTGAATTTAAAATATAAAGTATTATTAGCTTAGTTGGTTAAAGAGTTGTACTTATTTTGTTATGTTGCAAGTTTAAAACAT
>NW_025919312.1:0-10000 GCF_907164915.1 Impatiens glandulifera
CTGAAATCTATTGAAGCTCGCAAACCATACTTGCTAAGCTTATGTATTTTGCTTTTACAAAAGATCTTGATACTGTTAGATTTTTTTTCTTCCAAAAAACCTGTGAATTGACTAAGAAGATGCAATGTCTGGTTATTGATTTCCTATTTAGTGTATATGTGCCCTCATCAGAATATGAGTAACCCTTTACATGTATATTTTGTTTGATTCATAAAATATATCCAATGATATATAGGTTTCCTTTTAGATATTACGATTTGAATAACTGCATCCATATGGTGCTGAGTTCGGTTTAACATAAGCTCAGATAAGGGTACAAACGGTTCGGTTTGGTCGGTTTATTGACCGAAATGTACATCCAAACCGTTGAGGTCGATTTGCTAAATTTGAAACCGTTGGTTTAGTCGGTTTGATCGGTTCGATTTGAACGGTTTGAAAATTGGTTTGGTCAGTATAATCGGTTTATTTCGGTTTAAAAACATAATTATCAAATCTACGGGAAGTGAAAGAAGCACAATGAGACTGCCCAATTCTTCTTACATACGGAGCACTTACGGAGAAACTTACCTAATCAAACAAAATAAAAAACAGAAGTCAATTTCCTCCAACAAGCTCTTTCAAGTCTTTGAGCTAAGCCTTTCCGTTCTACTGGAAACTCTCCAATATCAGGAGCAGGTAAGGCTCGAGTTCTTCTTCCCGGGGGAAGGAGTGTTTTCATATGGATCGATAATAAACAACGCGTGATCAATTGCCTCTATTTTTCACGGTAGATAACCAACCACGAAATTTCCATTTTCCTGAGAAAGCACAATTGACGTGAAAGTGAAAGGGCTTGCTTGAACAAGGCTTGAAGTTATTTGCCTTTTTGAGTACCGACCAAGCCCGAACTACTTGCCCTATATATGACGAGTTGAACTGAACTTAACTTGGAATGAAGGAATTTTATTAATCCAAATTTTCCATGACCTACTTTCAACTTTAAGACCAGGACTTATGTTCCACTTTCGTTAGGAAGAGTTGGTTTACTTTAGCTTTTAAGTTAAGTTGATTTGATTGAGCTTCCAGGTTCGTTTTTTCTCCCCGCGATAAAGAGTGCTTATTTAAATGAACAATGGTACGATAAATTTATAAAAAAATTATTTAAAATCTGTTACTAGACTATAAAATCTTCAAAATAATGACTTAAAGTCTCAAAATCTATTAAGAATTACATAAATACACAACATTCAACAATTTAAAATTGAATTTAAAATTAAGTATTTAAAATTAAGTGAAGAAGGTTACCTGAACAATGGTGAAACTAAACTTTTAAGAGTTTTTCTTCAATTTTTCCAAGCTTAGAGTTGACATAATAATAAAAAAATCAAATATATATTTTTTACTCAACTCTAAAGATGAATGATGAACTTAAAGTCTTAAACAATAATGAAAATGGATAATCAAAGTTTTTATTCTTATCTTTAGTCATTATTATTCTCGATTTCGTCTTTGATTCTTGAAAAATAAAAACTAGAGCGTTGAATATGAGGTCTAAAAGCTAGCTTTAAAAAGTTATTCAGTAGAGAAAATGTGTGAATAGAGATTAATATTATAATACTATAACGTTGAAGATGAATGATTAATTCAGTCATTTTAGTATAAAGATTTTTTTGAAACTAGTGAAAGAAATAGTTAATTACTAAATTAATGAAAAAATGGTATAATCGTAAATAAAAAATAAATAGAGGCAACTTGAGCAGTTGAGGTTGCAGCGGCCAGTGGATAAAACTGTGAAGAGTCTGTAGCATCATTTACTTTATTATTATAATATATAATTATATATTAATATGCAGAGGAAAAAGAATAACGTAATCGTATTATACAAAATTAGTATATTCGGTTCGGTCTGTAACCGACGGATTATGATACCGCAAACCGACAAACCGAACCGTATTGCTCGGTTTAGTCAAATCAGAACAGATTTGAACTCGGTTTAGGTGGTTCGGTTTGATATTCGGTATGGTTTGAACAGTTTGGTCGGTTTTCTTACAACCTTAAGCTAAGACAGTTGTTGAACACAAAAACTCAAATCAAGTTTGTTAGGATAAGATATATTAATCTTCCTATTAGTTTTCATTTTTTTTATTCTTCTAATATTTCATCAGCTTTCAGATCTAGTTTAAAACATTTTTCCATCTGTGAGTTTGATGGTGTAGTTCCCATTAGCCATACATATTATTATGTCTGAATTTTCTTTGATTTAGATATATGCCAAGAATGTATTAGGTTTCGCCTAAGTCTTTGACTGAAACTTTCTGTCCAGTGCTTTTTTTAGTTTGTTTATATTGATCACATCATTTTCAATTATGAGGATATCATCAACATACCCTAACTAATGTTATTTTGTTTTATTTTTACCAATAGATAGTGGTCGTCAGGGCCGTCTCGTTCATTTTTGGGGCCATGGGCGATCTAAGATTTGGGGCCTAAATTTTCAAAGATCTAATTAAACTTTTGAGTCACTATTGAAAGAAGAGTTTTAGAGAGAGAACCGAGTAGAAAGAAACATAAAACCTAATTTTTTTTTTTATAGTATTGCATAAAAAATTTTTTGGGCCTTCTTAATTTTGGGGCCAAGGGCGTGGCCCATCTTGCCCGGCTATTTCGGCCCTGCGGTCATGTTCAAACTGTTTGCAGTCCAATTCAATTAAAGTTTCTGATATTTTTATATTTCATTGCCTACCTAATTGCTTTATACCATAAATGTTACGTTTTAATTTGCATACTTGTCCATTTAATTTTGTTTTGTCATATCATAATGAAGGCTTCATATAAACATCTTCTTCTAAAGCCCAATGTAGGAAAACATTATTAACATTAATTTGATGTAAGTACCAACCTTTTGAGACTATCTTTGTAACTGGTGCTTTATGCCATCAACTTGATGATAACCATTTACTACCAATCTGGTTTTGTATACCTATTACATTCTAATGCCTTTTTTTCCTTTGGACAATTATGTTAATTTCTATGTTTCATTCATTTCTAATGCTAGTACTTCAGTTTTATAGCATTATTTCATTCTATAGATTCACTTGCCTCTTTTGAAACTACCTGGCTCTAATTTCGTACTTTAGGTGGGATAAGACAGTTAATATATTTCTTATTATAAAAAAAAAATGAGTTTGTGGTGTATAACCTTTATATCTAATCCTTATTTTTTTTTTAAATTTGCTACATAATCATCTCACCACTTTAGAGTATTTCTAATCACTTATCTTGTTTTCTGAAATTCCACTTTCTTGATGCATATAGTAATTGAATGAGGTTGATTTTCTAAATTGAGCTCTTGAGAGTGTAGATTGAGTGTGATTCATATTATTTATGACACGTTATTCACCTGAGTGTGTAGTATATAAAAGACAGAGTACCATAAAAGTAAAGAAGTGATAACAAATACTGTATTGAATATAAACAAAGCATCATACTTAGTGCAAAAATTACACTAATACCATGGATGAGATAGAGATAATTTTACACTCCCTTCAAGTTGGGTAATATATGAAAGTGCCCAACTTGTCACATAATTCTTCAAATCTTGACTTTGAAAGAACTTTTGTGAGTATTTCATCCACCTGATTGTGTGAGATAAAGTAGATGATGAACTAAATACTTTATTGACGTTCTCATAAATGAAGTGACGATCAATTTCAATGTGTTTGTTCTGTCATGATGAACTGAATTTTTTGCAATGCTGACTGCGACTTTGTTGTCACACATCATTTGAATAGGTTCATTAGGAGACAATCTTAACTCATGAAGGATGCGTCGCATCCAAAATTTTCACAAATTTCGAGTGCAAAAGAACGATACTCAGCTTCGGCACTACTCTGACCAACAACAAATTGTTTTCTTGCTTCTCCATGTGACGAGGTTGCCCCATACAAATGAACAATATTTGGAGGAAGATTTTCTATCAGCAATGTCCCGACCCATTCAACATCAGTGAACATACGGATTGGCTTGTCATCTTTATTTATGAATATAAGACTTTTCCCGGAGAGCATTTTAGGCACCTCAAGATCCTAAAAACTGCGTCCATATGATCTTCTGAGGAACAATTCATAAATTGGCTAACAATGCTCACTGCGAAGCTAATTTCAGGACGACCATGAGATAAATACATGAGTCGCCCCACGAGTTGTTGGTATCTCCCTTTGTCGGTTGGAATATCGTCTTTGTTATTTCTAAGTTTAAGGACCGAGTCCATGGGGGGTTTCAGTAGGTTTACATCCAAGCCAGTTATAAAAAAAGGTTTACATCCAACCATTTCAGTTTCCTTTAAAGAACTATGGTATACTTTCTTTGAGATAAAGAGATTCCCTTCTTTGATCGAGAAAGTTCCATTTCTAGGAATAACTTGAAGAGTCCAAGATCTTTGGTATCAAATCAGTTATTAATAACTCTTTCAAGTTTTGAATATCTTTTTCATCGTCCCTTAGTTATAATGATGTCATCAACGTAGACAATGAGGATTGTTGTATTTTTATTCGGAGAATCATGACAAACATAGTGTGATCGATTTGGCATTGAGAGAAGCCATTCGCGATGAGGGATTGAGATTTTTTCGAACCATGACCTTGGTGAATGTTTGAGACCATACAGAGATTTATGGAGGCGACAAGTGAAACACTAATATCAGGAGACACTCTCCTACAACTATTTCTACTACTAATGTAATGGACTTTTTACTGACCGAATCTTAAATTCATGTAGGCTTCTATTAAAGATCTCCATTTAGGAAGGAAATTTTTATGTCGAGTTGGTGAAATTCCTAATCTTTGTTAGCCGCAAGAGATAGGAGTATTCAGATGGTGTTAGGTATTGTAACAGGTGCAAATGTTTATAAGTAATTTATCAAATTTCTTTGGCAACTAGACGAGTTATGTACCTTTCAATCGATCCATTCAAATTATGTTTTGTCTTGAAATTCCATTTACATTCGATGAATTTCTTTACCTTTGGAAGCTCACAAAGGGACCATGCATAGTTTTTTATAAGTCCGACAATCTCTTTAATAAAGGATAATTTCCATTCTAGTTGTTTGAGGGCTTCATTAATGAATGTAGGTATTTTGACGTTGTCATAGTCAATAATGGATGCCCGTTATGTCTTTGATAGATATTTGTATGAAATAAATTTCGAGATAAGATAATTTATACATGATCTAACACCTTTTCTGAGAGTAATAAGTAAGTCAATAGAAAAGTATCATGATTAAATGTCGTGCCTGAAATTTCTATTTGACTTTGGTTCGATGATGATTCATGGACAGGTGAAAGTTGTGTTCTTCTTCGAGTGTAGACTTTTAGATATTTTTTCGAAAGATATGGAGGTGAGGTTGATGAGAAAATAGTGGGTTCCATGTAGATTCGAATGATATATTTTGTTGTGATTTTATTGGTTCATGTGCAGATTCAGGTATATTTTATGAAGGTATGAGTGACTTCGGCTACATTTATGAAGGTAGAGAGATATTGTGTTTAAAAGTACCACCATATTGAAGATTGTTGAGATTTCCCCCCCTCAACATGATGGTAGAAAGGTTAATTTTCAATGAATGAGACATCAATGAAGTAGAATGTCTTTTTGGAGTGAAAATAAAACATTTGTACCATTTCTAATTTGGTGAGTATCTCAGAAAACTACATTTTGTTGCTCAAGGGTTGACTTTGTCCCGATTGTGATATGAGTGTTGACAAAAGAGGTGCATCCAAAAATCTATGTTGGAGTGGGATTGGATGCAATTTTGGAATCGATAAATATTTTGAAGTGTTTAATTTGACTTTGAAATTGGAGAATGTGTGATTGTTGTATTACTCCTAGCTGTTACAACGTTTACAATAAATGGAAGATCTGCATTAATGAGGAAAACGGCAGATTTGCAATGATGAGGAAAAACAAATATTTGCAATAATGAGGAAAATATAATATTTTCAATAAATATCATTAAATTAGAAAATTAAGAGTTTTTTTTTATTTTAGTATAAATAAAGTGTATGTTGCTCTCATTAGAGGAAGAAAATAAGAGAGAGATAACAACTCTTGTAATCGTTTTTTAAGATTTTTATAGAAATTTCTCAAAGTTTTTGTGAGTGATTATATTCTATGGGCCAACATTTGGTATCAGAGCATCAGGTGAATGCCCAAAATCATCCGTTGGGATAAAAATGTCGAAGGGTGCAGGATCATCAGGAGCGCAGCAAAACAATGTCATATTCCACTATCCGCAGCTACACACACGAACTACATCAGTTGGTGATTCGTGTACAGGCTATGATGGAGGACCAAGGAGTATGGGAGGCAGTCGAGTCAGTAGAAGGCACAGAGATTGATGTCCGACTTGATTAAGAAGGCGAGGATCACATCTTCTACAAGCACTTCCGGAGGATCTTCTAATGTAGGTGGCAAATAAGAAGACGGCGAAGGAAGTGGGGGGATTGTCTCAAGACGAGGTTCGTTGCGTAGACCGAGTGAAGAATGCACGATTGCAGACATTGAAGAGTGAGTTGATAGGATGCATATGAACGACAGTGAGTCGCTCGATCAATATGCTAGTCGACTCACAATCCATATCAGTCAGGTACTCAAGCCTTAGAGAACACTAAATGATATTGCGATAGTAAAGAAGCTCTTCGACACCGTGCCAGAAAGGTTTATCAGTGTGGTAGCCGACATCGAGCAGTTTTACAACCTCGAGGACGTTAACATTTGAAGAAGCTGTTAGAAGGCTGAAGGTCTTCGAGGAGCGTACGCGCAAGAAAAACACAAACTTTGGAGGAAACGAAGGACAAGTGCTACTTCACTCAGGAGGAGTGGAAGGACAAGGTTGAAAGAAGGACGAGGAAGACTCGTTGAACCAGTGGAAAAAGGATTCCACAGATAGTGGGACCCGTGGTCAAGGAGGTAGAACCCGAGGTAGAGGCCAAGGGAGATGAGGCGAGGAGCACCATCTCAGGAAAGACAAAGAAGGTGGTTCAGGTGGTCGAGGAGCTCCTCGAGACAAGAGTCACATTCGTTGTTTTAATTGCAACGAGATGGGACATTACTCAACACAATGTCGAGCAAGAAGAACGATGTATCACACCTTACCCACGCAGACAATGTCGAACCAGCATTACTTATGGCAATCTCAGGAGGAGATTCCTCCAATCAATGTTGTCATGCTGAATGAAATGAAGCTGACTCTAGAAATTCTAGAAGCTAAGAACGATGAGACATCAAGAGATGCTTGGTTCTTGGACATGGCGCTAGCAATCACATGCTGGACGATAAAGAGAAGTTTCTTTGAACTAGACGAGGCAGTCACTGAAAGGTGAAGTTCGGAGATTGGTTCCACGGTATAAATTTGTGGTAAAGGTTCTATCATGTTCGAATGCAAAAATGCGGACCAGATGGCTTCTCGAGGGAGTTTTTTCATTCCTTCTTTAAAAAGTAATCTAGTGAGTCTCGGGCAACTTCCAGAGACAGGTCACAGGGTGGTGATGGACGAAGAAGAGCTTGAAGTCTTTGCTAAGAACCCTTCATGCCTTATCATGAAAGTGAGACGAACGCATAATCGATTATATCAAATTTGCTGAAATTAGCAAAAACGGTTTGCCTTTTAGCTAATCTTGAAGATCCAGCATGGTTATGGCACGCTCGTCTCAGGTCATGTTAAACTTCCAAGCACTAAAGCTCCCTCATAAATAAGGAATGGCTGCTGGTGTTCCAAAAATTTCTCCTCCAAAACAACTTGTCGAACATGCCTAGTTGTACAAAACAAACGAGACAGCCGTTTGCGTTAGAAGCCAAGTTCGAGCGAAAAAGCCACTCGTAAGTGTTGCACATTGACTTATGTGGGCCAATCACGCCATCAACCCCAGGAGGAAATTGATACTTCATGCTAATTGTTGATGATAATTCTCAGGTGGACTGTGGCTCCATATGTTGAAAACAAAGGACGAAGCATGCTCTTCGTTAAGAAGACGAAGCAATTGGTCGAGAATGTGACCAGGACTTCGAATCAAAGTCCTTCGTTCAGATAGAGGAGGTGAATTCTTCTCGAGGGAATTTAGAGAGATGTGTGAAGAAGCTAGGGATAGAGCGACAATTCACAAGCACCATACTCTCCTCAACAAAATGGTGTGGTGGAGAGGCGTAATCGAACAGTGATGGCCATGGCTAGGTCGTTGCTCAAAAGCATGGCAGTCCCGAGCAAAGTATTGGGGGGAGGCAGTTCGTCATGCAGTCTATCTTCTCAACCGGGTTCCAACCAAAGCTGTTCGAGACAAAACTCCATTTGAGATGTGGACTGGAATGAAGCCACACCTAGCGCACCTTCGTGTTTTTGGGTGTACTGCGCATGCCAAGGTGACCACTCCCCATCTAAAAAAGTTAAACGACAGAAGTCAGTCATTTGTCTATTTAGGTGTCGAAGAAGGAAGTAAGGCACACAGGTTGCTCGAACCACAAAATGACAAGATCCATGTGAGTCGTGACGTTGTGTTCGAAGAAAGTGCAGCATGGGATTGGCAAAATGAAAAGAGTGATCAACCCTTCAAAGTTTACGAAGAGGTTAATCACGAGCATTGTTGGAATTCGAACGATCCCATTTGAGAGTGGATCGACAGAGGACAGTATACTTCAGAAATGTTCCAAGAGGCTGTCTCGAATCCTCCACAGCTCGAGCAAGTGACTGAACAAAACAGACCAAGGCGATGGTTTACCCACTCCATGGTCAGGTGGACACATTGGGAGTGATGAAGGACCTGTTCGATACAAGAACATGACCGATATCTTGGAAGAAACACCTCGAGTGACACTTGATTTTGAAGACCTTGATGTTTAGCACAGACGGAGGAACCTTCTTGCTACAATGAAGCGGTGGACAACCACAATGGGAAGAAGCAATGACTAAAGAAATTGAAGCCATCGAGAAGAATGAGACGTTGTCTCTCGTCCCATTGCCAGTCGGACACAGGTAATTGGACTCAAATGGGTATTTAAGCTCAAGAAAAACTCAGATAGTGAGGTGATCCAACACAAAAGCTCGTTTAGTTGCAAAGGGATATGTGCAACGCAAGGCATTGACTTCGAAGAAACCTTCGCTCCAGTTGCTCGAATGGACACAATTCGAGTCATTCTTGCCTTGGCAGCCAATTGTGGTTGGAAAATTATATCATCTCGATGTAAAGTCAGCTTTTCTCAATGGAGAACTGGAAGAGGAAGTGTACGTAACTCAAACCGAAGGATTCAAGGCAACAGGGAAGGAGAATATGGTGCTTAATTAAAAAGGCATTGTATGGCCTAAGGCAAGCTCCTCGTAGCGTGGAATCTAAAGTTGGACAAAAGTTTGAAGAAAATGGGCTTCGAAAAGTGTACACAGGAGCAAGCGGTGTACACAAGAGGCAACGCTAATACCCGAATTATTGTTGGTATTTACTGGATGATCTTATTTTAACAGGTGGAGATCCAAAGGGTGTTAAACTTTTCAAGAAGCAGATAATGGGGGAGTTCGAGATGAGTGATCTCGGATTGCTTCATACTACCTTGGAATCGAGGTAGATCAGTTCGAAGGAGGTGTCTCGATCAAGCAGACAACATATGCCAAAAAGGTGCTGAACCAATTTGGAATGCTTGATTGTACTCAACAAAGGCACCAATGGAGCATAGGGCTCAACTCTATAAGGATCCCGAAGGACAACCGATTGATGCAACTGAATATCGAAGAGTCATTGGTTGTCTGCGATATCTCCTTCATACAAGGCCAGATCTTTCTTTATGCTGTTGGTGTTGTCAGTAGATTCATGGAGAGGCCAACTGAGATACATCACAAGGCAGTGAAGCAGGTGCTTCGATACCTTCAAGGCACTATACACTTAGGTCTAGTGTTTCGAAAAGGAGGCGGTGACGAGGAAATAGTGGGTTACTCTGATAGTGATCTCGCAGGTGACCTAGATGACCGGAAAAGTACGGGGGC
>NW_025919313.1:0-37863 GCF_907164915.1 Impatiens glandulifera
ACATTTACATATATATAAATATTTTATTAGTTTGGTTTGTCCAAATCATATTCAATGCAATCCATATCTGATCCGTATTAATTAGTAAATGGTTTGGATTACGAATTTAATAAATTTAATCCAATTAAATATCTATTAATTATAAATGTAACTGAAACTTTGATTTATTAGATAAAAGTTTAATAAAAGGTCAAAAAAAAACAAACCAAAACCAAATTTATAGGAACTTGAAACATTATATTTTTTTCAAACATAAAATTAGGTTACATGTGCCGTTATCTTTCACATGTGAAATCATCTCACTATCTGACTAGAGATGTTCACTTTTTATCGGCTACCTTAGGTACCTATAAAATATGGTGACGAACCATAATCAATCCACCATGTGTATTAACCATATTAGATTCATAACAACAAGAGAAAGTTTGCTATTTTTAATGCCAAACAAGTTCTTAAGTTTTATGCAATATATCTTTTATGAATTTTCTTTTGATGGAAGAAATACATACTCTTTCTTTATATCTGATTGAGGAGAAATTTTATCAAATTTCAAATATTTAGTTTTATTCCTTAAATTTCTTTAATGAGTATTCAAATTTGACTATATATCTTCCTATATTTATTTATTTTTAATTAAGAAAAATTAGAATGACATCCCATAATCATGCCCCACTTTTGTTTATTTAATTAACGCACATGGTCAATAAATCAATTAATCGTTCATTATATTAATGTGTATTGTAAAATATGTTAAGGGACTATATGGTTGATTCAAAAAGTTCATTATAAAATGAAACATAAAATATTTTGATTTCTCAATTATCAAACTTTCAAGTTGAGCCACAATATTCTATACACATGATATTTTCATGTACACCTTTATTCCATTAAACATATATGATGAAAACTTCATTGAAGTATTAGATAAACTGTTACATATAAAATAAAAATCACTAATAAATAATCTTTAAAAAGGTTTTCATATCATATCCTTTTACAACAAATTCACAAATACTAGCATATTTTAGTATTTATGAACATAACAAAAAATAATTAAATTCCTTTCACAATTCATAAAAAGTACTGTCACATTAAGTGCTAGTTTCTGTAGTTATTTTTCTTAGAGTAAATAGTATCCATCAGTCTTAATTATAAAAATATTTTTTATTTCTACTCTTTATAGTTAACATCTTTTAGTTTCAAGAATTTTCCCTTGAATTTTTTTTAAGAACGACTTAGCGTTATTTCATTAAAAATCCCCAAAAATGGAAAAAAAACCACGAGTTTAAGAGATCATTTTAGACATGCCTAGAATGATTTTGAAGTCGTAACATTCTGAATAAATGCTTAAAAGCTAAAACGTAAATGAATTATCTGATTACAATGCTTTCAATTCTAGTGAGTTTAAAAAACGGTAAATTCTAGTTCTACAGATATATAGTTCTGCTATGTGCTTGGAATTTTTGTCCACAATCCCGCGAGGGGCGCTGCAATCCGATACAATATATTTCCATAACTCTTCAACGCTCCTGCGGGTTCTGCCATATACCCTTGCATTCCGTTCTTGCCAAATGTTATACACCACTGCTCTAAAGCCGCATTTGAACACGTTTGTTGCAAATCTATTTCCCTTGGCTTTGAGTAATGCAATATCTTTGATTTCATTCCATTCGCTCGGGAAACTGATCAGCTCCAGGCTTTAATAGAATCTGTCCCAAAGCTCTGAAGCAATACAGTAGCTCCTGAATAGGTGATCTATGGTTTCTTCATTTTCTCTACATAGAAGACAGTTCGTGTCCGGGATGCTCATATACTTGCTGATACGATCACGAGTGTTGAGTCTTTCCCAAAAGGCGAGCCATAGGATGAACTGGTGTCTAGGGATAATCTTCGTTGACCATAAAAGAGGAACCCATTCTACTTTCTATGCCTTTTCCCGTGTTACCTCCCATATTTCTTCAATACCAGCTTCCCATTGTCCCCAGCTTTCCATTCATGATATCTGATTTGTCGTGTAGTTGTATGTTACTTATATGATCAAGTATCCTCTGTCCTTTTGGATTTCTTCTCAAGAGTGAGTCCCAATTCCCGTCTTTAATGTCTCTGATTTTCGTTTTGTGTAGTCCCTTCTGATGCGGGTATTTTGAAACTCCTCCTTGTGGATGATAGGCTGGTTTTCGAACCAGGGGTCGTGCCAGAATAGAGTGCCTTTCCCGTCCCCTAGCCGGATGTCATAAAGATCTGCAACATCGTTTCTTAGTTTAAGAATTTTTTAGAGACCAGCTCATACCTTCATGAATTTTGCAGGTCCAGATGCTGGTTTCGTATTTCATAAACTTCGTATGCACCCATTTGATCCATAGTGACTCCTGATTGCGCTCCAAAGCCTACAAATGCTTGAAGGTGGGAGCCTTGTTCCACTTGATACAGTTCTTCAAGCCGATGCATCCCTCGTCCTTCGGTTTGTAGAGAGCAGTCCATTTGACTTTTTTTCCTCCTCTTCCGCTACTGCCCCAGATAAAGTTCCTTATCAATGTATCGAGTTCCTTCATTACCTTCTTCGGAATGACCATTTACTGCGCCCAGTAGCCAACTATGCCAATGACCACGGTTTTGATAAGTTCGAGCCTCCCTACATAAGAAAGTTTTTTCGCTGCCCAGCCAGATATCGTATTTTTACCTTTTCAATTAGCGGCTTGTAGTGTGAGATCTCGATCTGCTTCGCGGTTAACGGAATTCCTAAGTACCTTAGGGAAAACTGCCTTCCTTGATGCCCATGATGTTGAAGATGTCCTACTTCGTTTCGTCATTCACGCCTCCATAAAATGACACATTTTTGCTTTCATTAATAGTTAAACCTGTAACCTCAGAAAAAAACGTTAGTGCAGCCCTAATAGTTTTAATGAAATCATATCTGCGTGCGCTAGAATGAACAAATCGTCAGCAAAGCATAAATGAGTTACCTTCTCTACCTCACAGAATGGGTGAAAGATGTATGGACGATTCTTTCGAACATCGCGAAGATGCTCTCAAAGATCGCCATGATAGCTACAAAAAGGTAAGAATAGAGGGGTCCCCTTGCCTTACCCCATTTTCACCTTTGAAATAGCCTCCGTGGACTCCATTGACGCTAACAACAAATCAAGATAATGAAACGCACTGCATAATCCAATCAATAAAAATTATAGGAAAACAGATACAACTAGAAAGTCTCGAATGACTTCACATCTAACAGAGTCGAAATCTTTCTTGATATCTATTTTGAAAACCACTCTCGGGGATATTTTCTTATTCCCACAGCCTTTTAAAAGGCTCTGCATGAGAATAATATTATGAGGATTGTCCTACCGGGGATGAATGCAGATTGGTTAAGATTTATAATTTTTCCTATGACATTTTTAAATCGTTTAAAAATGATTTTGAAATTATTTTATAAATCATATTGCAGCAGGAATTGGTCTGAAATCTTGTACATTCTCGGGTACCGTAGTTTTGGAGATCAAGGTTAGGACCGCTGTATTTTATTGCTTTAACATCTACCTGTTCTTGAAAAACTTCAGAACTCCATCAGTAACGTCTTTACCCACAACCGACCAATTGTCTTTGAAGAACTGTGCATTAAACCCATCAGGACTCGGGCTTTTATTCCCATCAATACTAAACAGAGCTTCTTTAACCTCAAACCTCGTGACCACCCTTATCAACTCGCAACTATCTTCTGATGAAATTTTCCTATCAATAATCTAATAAAGGTATTCAGGTGACTTTGATGCTGCTTTCTTGTACCCATAAGTTGCTTATAGAAATCGATAGCCAAATCTTGTACACCCTTTTGACCCTGGACATATTCACCATCATCATTTTTCAGCCTATATACATTGTTTCTCATGTTTCTAGCCTTGCATATTCTGTAGAAAAACTGTGTTTTTGTCACCCAACGAGAGCCAGCTCGTCTTGATTTATGTCTAATAAAATTCTTTTCAAGTAGACTCAGCTTCCTGAAATTTTCAAGCGCATCCCTTTCTGTTTCATTGAGTTGTTCATCATTATCATCCCTTAATAACCTTTTCTGAACTTCTTCCAGTTCTTCTCTAGCAGACAGAACTCTATTAAAGATATTGCTGAACTTCTTCTTGTCAAAACTTTGGAGATGATTCTTCAGGAGTTTAAGCTTCTCAGAAACCATGTACATGTTTGATCCCCTGACATCTTTAGACCATATGCTTTCGAGAATACCCTTGAATTTGTCGTTTTCCATCCAGAAATTGAAAATTTTAAAGGGCCTTTTGAACCTTTCTTCCTTTTCCTAGAACAATTTAATCGGGCAGTGATCAGATATACCCGGATTCAGAACATGAAGTTGACTTCTCGGAAATTGGTTAATTCAGTTCTCATTTACTAGACATCTGTCAATTCTACTTCTTCTAATTTTCTCATTACCTCTCGTACAAGACCAAGTGAAGAAATTCCCAGAATTGGTAGGCTCGATACAACCCATATCTTTGATACAGTTATTAAAGTCAATCATATCCCGAGTTATTTCAGATTCTGAGCTACGATCAGATTCGATTCTGGTTACGTTGTAATCATTAACGACATCCCAAGATTTATCACTACCGATCCAGTTTCTAAGACAATTCCAGAGAGTCTTCTGTTAGTGCTTGAGTTGCTATAATAGACAATAGCAAGATTAAATAGGATTCCTGTGATTCTATCTTTAACCTCCACCAGGATTGCTTGATCATTCAAAAAGAGAGCCCTGACCTCAACAACTTTGTTATCCCAGATAACCCAAATTCTTCCCTTTTGTCATTTGAGTTGTGAATGATTTCCCAGTTGCTATCAATACCCAACTTGCTAACCTTCTCAATGTTCCGACTTTTGACTTTTGTCTCAAGAATACCCATAATAGTGATCTTCTGATTCTCAATGATCCTCCTAATTTCTTTTCATTTCAGAGGGTCATTGAGTCCCCTTATGTTCCATATCACTATATTCATGAATGGATATAAGTGTTGAGTTCCTGACTTTTTAGTCTGTCCTGGACCTCTTCATTAGAGAAATCGTGAGCATCACTTGTCTCGCTATCCTCAATGGCTACAACTTGATTACATGGAATAATATTCACATTGAGTGGGGGTTGTCTCACATAGATCTCATCTCTCCCGTTATAGAGTCGGTGGCTTCTAGATCCAGGATCTTTCTGCTTTGTCTTCGCTTTTCAGCTTGTTCTTCTTTAGTAGGTCTTTTCTGACTTTGAACCTCTTCACTACTAGATTCATGTCTGTTGTCGATTTTAATTCCCTACTTCAGAACCAAGTCTCACTGCCTTATTCAAGATCAAATTGTGTTCTTCTGCACTTGATCTTTTAATTTCACAAAACCCAAGATTTTCCAGTTCATTCTCAATATCTTCTTTATTGCTTGTTGGTTTTTCAATATTTTTTTGTCCAGGATTTTCTTATTCATTATCTCAAAAGGTGGCTCTAAGCCCATGGATCGGGTCATTTCAAATTCTGATGACATTGCTTTTTTGGTTCCTACTTGTATTCATATAATTGTGAAGAGTGGACTCACGACCTATTGGAGTGTCATCAGACCCAATTTTGCTTGTTTCATATGGGCCAAGTATTCCCCGTCCCATAGATCTTTGAATTCCAAAAACTTTAAACCAGAACATTTTTCATCAGGACCGGTAGTAGCAAGTCCGTTAGCTTGAGTAGTATCCGGATCAGCAAGTCCAAGACCAGGCTTAATATGGTCAATAAGGCTAGGTACGGTAGCATTATGCGAAGCTCTAGGACTGGTGTGGCTATGTCCAACTTTATCAGGACCGATATCCTGACCAGGATCGACGTTTTGAATAAGACCTATTCTTGAGAAAATAGAATCCCTAGGACTAGTGCCCTGAACATGACCGATAGGATCAACGTTAGCAAGGCCAACTTGTACCCTTACCCACTTCATTCTTTTTCCTATCTTCTTCCTTACCCTTATCTGTTCTTGCTTTAGGTTGTCCATCCTATCATTATCAGTGTGTTCATTGATGTTAAGTTCACATTTCTCTCAACCTGAGCCTGGTTAGAGTCATTGATACCGCCTTCCTGAGCATTGTTATTGGCCTTCGATTTTAGATTATTATTGACTGAACATTTATTTGTAGCGTGTGTGAAAGTGCTACACCATATACATCGATTTGGTTTCCATTCGTATTGTACTCCAATGTCAAATAAATTTCCCAGTCTATCTTTAAGTTCAAGCTTAATCGGAAGAGAGCTAATTGGATGGATTTCGACACTAACTCTGGCCACAGATGCACGCTCGTAGCCTTCCATTGCTGGGTCAAACATATGTGGTTTGCCTATAATGCTTGAAATATAAGTCAGACCCTTTGGGTTGCACAGGTGTGGTGGAACATTCTTGAGATTCACCCAGATTTGTTCAAGTTCAGGTGGTCTATAATTAGTATTAAGTTCCTCGCTCTACTTGTACAACTTGAATCTTTTTCCTTTGATTAAGGTATATTCGCTCTCTATGATCGGCTTGGTATTTGATATATTCTCAAATTAAATAATTTCAAAATAAGAATACTCATTTGTATGATTTGAGACCCCGATATATATTATAATGTTTGCCAATGTAAATCATTTTTTAATAATAAACTCACCAACAAAAACTTGCATTTGGCCTAAAGTTATATTCAATTAGATTACTTCAATATCATGTTTTAATAATAATAATAAATCTAACAATAATGATTTGCATGTGGGCTAAAATCTTATTCAATGAGATTTATTTAACAAAACCATGTTTTAACATAAATCTTTGGACAAAACTAACTTGTGGGGATAAAGTCTTGTTCATTTAAATTTATTTAATAAATTCATACTTTAATCATAAAATCCAACGAAAGACTGGACAAGACTGGTACATGAACTAAAGTCTTATTCAATCGAATTTATTTAATAACTTCCTAATAAACCCTTATATAATGTTCATTTCTTAATTTTTACTAGTAAATTAAGAAATATGATTTTATTTTTTATAATTAATCATACATCACATATCATTATCGCAATATATGTTTTAGTGTAATTAAAAAAACTGAATATACAAGTCAATCGATTAAAGATGTTTTGGTTACTCTCTAACCAATTAAATTATATTATCACACAACATTTAAAAAAAAAAGTAATGTTTGCACAAAATATAAAGATGCAAACGATTAATGTTATTTGGATCGTGAACAAAGATTAATATATAAATCAAGAACATAAAAAAACATCATGTTTGCATAAAGACATACAAAGTTCAAACGATTAATGTGTAAATGAAAAATAAATATATCGATGATTTCAAGATAACTAAGAAAGACATAGATTTAAGTTTGCTCTTATACCACATGTTAGAAATCTTTTTAAATTAAAATTGATTTAATGATTTTTGAAAAAAAAATTATGAATATTAAATTGAATAGCTAGAAACGATTGGATCGAGCACTTACCTCTAGTAATGGTTTGTCTCTCGACAATCGTCGATTAATCTTAGTGTTTCTCTCACGAACAATTAATGTTTGTAACACACTAGTAGAAAAATGGGCATTAGTAATGCCATTACTGAAAGCCCCAAAAGCCATTATTGACAACTTTCAGTAATGGCTTATAGTGTCGTTATCATTTGTTACTAAAATGAACATTACTGATATTAATAGTATAGTAACAACATTAGAGAGCCGTTACTGATACGAGTATCTACAACGACATTTTGTTGTTACTGATATACGTATCAGTAAGATCTCTACAAACACAATACCTATATTGTTATGTTTTAGTAACGGTTCTTCCTAAGGCAATGTCGTTACTAATACATATATATTAGAAACGACTCTCCCAATGGCAATATTGTTTCTGATACATATATCAATAATGACTCTTCCAATGTAAATATCTTACTAATACATATATCAGTAACGACTCTCCCAATGACAATGCCGTTACAAATATATTCAGTATCGACTCTTCCAATGGCTATGTCGTTACTGTATATATTAGTAACGACTCTCCCAATAGCAATGCCGTTACTAATATCAAAATATATTCTGTTTTTTTATTTCGTATTATTAATATTTTACTCTATAAACAATAATGAATAATTATTTTTCCAAAAATATTTATATAAATAAAAACACTAATCCAAAAAATACTTAATCCAAAATAATCAATCTTCTCAATACACTAATCAAGTAGGAGGGGGAGGGTGGCCGTAGAGAAACATGAATAATATCATGGCAATTTGCTCCCATTTGTTCACGCTTTTTACTTGACTGATGTCTCTCACTCTCATACTCCACCTGCATCTTTATCATCTTCGCTTCACACTTCTCTCACAACTTCTACATCTCCAGTTCACGATCCTCTCGCATCTTCTACCTCTCCTTATGTAGAGCCTGATTGTCATCACATAATTGTTGAGTGCTAGTGCCCTGACTGCTCAAAGAACTCCCCCGAGCATCTACTCTAAAAGATGTAGGTTGTACGCCTGCCCCCATACCCACGACTCTACAATGTCCTTGAGACCTGATGACGTACTCCATCAACTGTAGTCCATTCCTACTCGGATATTCTTCTAAAGCAGTGCGCAACGCAGACTACAAACACAATTAAATTTGGATTAGTACAAACACATATATAAACAAATACAAATTAAATTGTATATAAAAATAAGACTTACTACTTTCTCAACAACAATAGGGGGACCTCTGGTTTTGGATCTAGTAGAGTTGGTTTCTTATTATGCTTGTGGAAAATAGGTCAGCAAAATTAGGCGAGTGTCCAATCGTCATCTCCTGTACAAATAATAGACATTATAATAAAAAAAAAATTAGAAACTTTATATGTAATGATAAAATGCACTAGTTACCTCTTGACTTGTGAAAATGAGATGTTGCCCGTATGATTCTTGTACACGACATGCGACCTATTACTCGAATTCAAATTACTTATTTTCTAAAATTAAGAAAAGTTGTTTGTTTAATAGATTATTAAAGTAAGGGCTCGTTAAAAAATATTAACTTACTTTGAACTCCAGAGTGAAGAAGCGACGTTTTAGAAGATAATGCTAATCACTAAGTGCGATCTTCGGTGGGATTGGCCTGAATCGCTGCCTCGTCACCTTCACGAGCCAATGTGCCCCTCCATAGACTCGATAGGATCCTGAAATAAACCACAACTTAATATTCAAATACAATTATAGATTGTGATTACTACATCAAAATGACTAACTTATTGTGATAGCCCCCATATGTGATCTAGTTGTGTGGAGCTAAAGTTTGACCAATATAGGGTCTTGTGCGGTAATGCATTGGAGTCCTGAAATGCACTACCAATATTCATCGACCATGCAGTCCTATTATCGCACACGGGCTTACCTTCAATTGGGTTGAATTCCAGAGGTATCTTCTACATCGGCCGCAACTTACCAACTGTAGTATTTTTGTTCTTACCCCGTCTCCTCCTCAAAGATCCTATAAATGAATACAAAATTATAGAGAATCATAAGAAAATAAATAAAAACATCGATACTTGCATCATTATCAGACGGGAGAGTGTCTCATCATCATCATCGAAGTTAGTGTTTGTACACCATCAATGGCCATATCATCATCACTCTCTAATATCCCATCCAAGTCGATATCACCGATTGAGTCGAGTAATTCTAAGGGGTCCTCATAATGCTACTTGGTCCTCTACACGATGTCCTCTATTTGGTGGCCAAAGCCCCTACCTACTGCTCTCCCTTTAGGTGTCATGATCACTACAAATATAGAATGTAATGTTTATTTAAAAAATTTGCAATTTGACCCCATGCCTTTATAAACACAATTAAACCTTAATTAGAATAATGGGGATTTATTAGTGTACAATTTTCCATCCAAGCATTGATGCCATATTCGTAGAGTAATACACTTGTTATGCTTGGCTTGCCATTATGAATGGTTCATTCATTTGAGTTGGTAGAGTCATGTTCATATTGATACTAACATAACTACACTTATCAACCTTAATGCTCCGATCTTTGTGATGAACATCAAACCATCTACATTTGAAGAGACCACTCGTCTTCCACTAAAGAATGTTACTTCTATGATTTCATTGAGCACTCCATAGTAGTTAATTGTATCAGACCCATTTTCCAATAACCAATACACCGTTATTTTGTGTGTTCAAGCTCTCGTAGTGTTTCTTAGTGTTGAACTTGTACCCATTTATTTTGCACGAGTTATACTACTTAGCATATATTGTAGGTCCGTCTCATAAAATCTCAAGATTCAATGTTTAATCGGAGTCATCGGTTAATTGCTCCACCTATTTAGTAGAAATTGTTGCTAAAACACATTGTCTAACTACTAAAACGAAACTGTTGAGATGATTTACTTTTTCTTTGAAATAACTAACGTATCGTTTATCCTGTTCTTCATTGGAAATATTGGGTTCGCATAATTGCATGAAATCGCTGCGCAATTGTTAAATTAAATTATTGTTAAAAGTAATAAAACCATATCTAGTAATGAAATTGTTGCACTTATTTATAATATTCTTCAGTTTCACGACAATTTGTTAAGATGTATGAATGAGCACGCTCACGATCCCCGGTTGGTATGTGTAGGTCGTGTCATTAGATAACTCTTCCATAGGAAAGAATATGGACAGTATTGTACTAATATGTATCGAGGCATCTCTAAAGATCTTTAGAGATCCTTCTAAACCTTTTATCTTCTTTAATCCTCAACGATGCAAGTTCTTAATAGAAAAATAGACTATAGGAAACTCAAAGATAATAAGTACTGTTTATTGAGTTATTGTCATCAAACAACTTTAAAAACATATTTGTATAAATAGAAAAAACTGGGAGTGACATACATGCGCTTCTTATAATGATCGGTATTATAAAAATGGCTAATCAGACAACAAGCATGGGGAGAAGGGATGCCATAGACGAGGGAGACCTGTTTAACATCATACATCATATATTTAGAGTTTTTATTTATATTGATGTAAGTGAAAACTTACTAAATTCAACAAATTTCAATAATAATGAGAAACAGGTAAAATATAAAAGTTTGAAAAAAAAAATCAAAAAAAAAGTTAAAAGTATTATTTTATCTTTCCTCTTTTAAAATGAATATTAAGATTAAAAAAGTAATATATTTATTGCAAAAACTGTTTTTACCGTAAAAAAAATGTGACAATATATTTTAAAGTGGAAAAAGATAAGAACAAATATACAAATTTATGCCATCTATCCTAACAAAAATAATTAAAAAAAAGTCAGCAACAATTAATAAGTTTAGTGGTGTAAGAGTCGGCTTTAAAAGACAAAATGTTACGGATTCGATTTCATTTGAAATCGTTTTGAGTTTAAGTGGGGTAATGACAGTGGGTGTAATGTTAGTTCTCTTTTAATTCAAAAACACAAATTATTTTAAATGTTACATAGACTTGATAGTCTTAAAATAATGTGGGAACAAAATATATATTGAGAGTTTTTATATTGTTTTTTGATGTAATTGTAGTTTAAGTGAAATCACCAAACTAAATTAAATAAATTTTAATAATAATGAAAAATAAATAAAATATTAAAAATTGAAATATATTTATATATAAGAATTAGTTTTATTTTTTTCCTTTTAAAATGAAAGTTTTGGTTAAAAAATATTTTTTTTGTGCAAGACTTGTATATTTAAAAAGTAAAACGTGAGAAATGTATTTTAAAGTAGTATAAAAATTAAGAAAAAAATATTAAGCAATTAAACTTTCCAACAAATAACAACAATAATATAGATATGGTAATATTATGAAAATATTTTATTTTATTTATATTTTTTGACTTTCAAATGTTAAAAAGTCTTAATAAGTAAGTGAGTTCATAACGTGTCTATCTAAATAAGAGAGTTAAAAGAAAATTGGTATAAAAAGTTTTAAATAATAATATAATATTTGAAAAGTGACATTTGATGAAAATCTTTTACAAGATTACAAGAATCAAATAGTCCTCTCCCTCTTTATCCTTTCCTATAAATAAAGTAGCTCACCATCCATTTGAACATCTCATTCTCATTAAACAACTCTCTCTCTCTCTCGGTAGAATTTATAAAATTAAGAGAAGAGCTTCTCCTCCATCTTGTTGACCGCGATGGTAATGGTAGCCTTGGCCGGTGAATTGCAGAGGCGGTGACGTGTAACCCGATGGAGTTGAGTCCTTGTTTGGGAGCAATAAGCTCGCCCACAGCAACTCCGACGAAAGAGTGTTGCGCGAAGCTGACAGAGCAGGAGCCATGCTTTTGTGGTTACATGAAGAACCCAGCCTACAAACCATACATTGACAAGGCTAAACGTATTGCCGGCATTTGCGCTGTCCCTTCTCCGACATGCTAGCTATATTAAAGTAAAATGATAATAATTTGGTTCCATTATGTAAGATGGATGTTCACTTGTGCTAGTAATCTATTCTCCTTAATTAATTATGATATAATATATGATTAGCTTTATTTTCAAAACTAGCAGAATGGATCCTTATGTTGCAAAAATAAATAAAAATTAAATTTACAACGTTGAAATAAACCATACTCACTTCTTTATGGTTGTCATAATCATCATAATTTTCATTATTCTTGCGTCGTCAACATATATGATCTGAATATGAGGGAGCTTCAATGGTTGGTATAGCCCAGTGATTGTCTTCTTTCTCTCTTTCTTCGTTATTTTCATTATTTATAATAAAATATAACAAATTAGATAAGAAAACATTCATATAACTTATTTTCTCATCAGCACCGACATTTTCCTCTTTGACCTCTTACTCTCATTTCTCGGTTAACCAACAATATCCTCTCTTACCTAATAAACCTCTCATATTACTAATCTCATAACCTCACAGTTGCACTCAACCATCTCAATAGTATCAACATGTTTTACCATCACTTTTGGCAAACTAATCATCTCATCATATCACCAACCTCTTTATCCTCACATCTCATTCACATATATTTTTAACCACCAATCACAATCGACCTCTAATCTCGTGATCTTACAATCATTTCTTACCGGTCTCTTATCCCTCAATAAACCAACCACCAATCTCAATCTTGTCGGCCTCTTATTCCTTGGCAAACCAGCTAGTAATCCTATCGACCTCTCATCTCATGACCTCATACTTTCACATGCTTCTAATTCATCGACAAACCAACTATTAATCGCAATTGACCTCTAATCTCGTGACCTTATGATCCATTGTTATCGGTCTCCTATTCCTCGACAAAATAACCACCAATTCTAATTGACCTCTCATCCCATTACCCATTACTTTCACACGTCTTTTATCTCTTGCCAAACCAATCACTAATCCCAATGAACCTATTCATCTCATTACATCACACTTTCACACGTCTTTTATCCCTCGGCAAACCAACCATCAATCTTAATAACACTTTCACACACCTCTCTTATCTCTCGACAAATTAATCAACCACCAACCTGAATCGACCTCTTATCCCTTATCAAACTAACCACCAATTCCAATATTACCTGCCTCTTATTCATCGGTAAAATAATTACCAATCCCAATCGACCTCTCATCTCGTAACATCACACTTTCATACTTACATGACTCTACTCCCTCGAAGAAACCAACCACTGATTCCAATCGATCTCTAATCTCGTGACTTTACGATCCTTTGTTACCGATCTCTTTATCCAATGGAAAACTAACCACCAATCATAATATTACCAGCCTCTTATCTCTCGACAAACCAACCATGAATCCACATAACACTTTTACACGTCTCTTATCCCTCGACAACTCAACCACCAATCACAATCACAATCACAATCACAATCACAATCACAATCACAATCACAATCACAATCACAATCACAATCACAATCACAATCACAATGACATCACAATCACAATCACAATCACAATCACAATCACAATCACAATCACATCACAATCACAATCACATCACAATCACAATCACACTTTCACACAACTCTTATCCTTCATCAAACTAACCACCAATCTCAATTGACCTCTAATCTTGTCACCTCACTATCCTTTATTATCAACCTCTTATTCCTTGGAAAACACATCCCATCACACTTTTATAATTCACTTATCCATTGGCAAATCAATGTTACCAGCCTCTTATCCCTCAGCAAACCAACCATCCATATTAATCGGACTTTCATACGCCTCTATCACTTAGTAAACTAACCACCAATCTCAATCATATTTTCGCATGTCTCTTATCCCTCGACAAACCAACCACCAATATCAATCAAATTTTCATACGCCTCTTATCTCTCGACAAATTAACCACCAATCTTAATCACACTTTCACACGTCTTTTATCCCTCAACCATACTTTAATACGTCTCTTATCTCTTTTAGCAAACCAACCACCAATCTCAATCGTCCTCTAATCTCGTGACCTCACGATCCTTTGTTACCGATTTCTTATCACTCAGCAAACCACATCACAATCACACTTTCACATGTCTCTTATCAATATGCAAACCAACCACCAATCACAATCGACATTTAACCTCGTGACCTCACACTTTGGTTAATCAAATATTGATTCATATTTTTTAACCACTTTCATTTGTTATCAGCCTCTTATCTCTCAGTCACATCTCAATCACACTTGATTAAAAATTTGTATTTGTTTTGTTAAGTTGCATGTCCGAAATATACATACATCATTTTTTATTTTATTTTTAACCATTTCAAGATTATAGGCGGGTCAACCTACAATCCGACTCAAGTATCAATTTATTTTCACATATATATCTAAATTAACAATAACTCTCAACTCGACAAACTAAACAAATTCAATTAAGCATTATTATTATTTATACGTATTGTTGGATCTTACTTAATTTGCTTTAATGCTCAAATTATATAAGTCATAAGTAACTAATCAATTATTTTTTATTTTTTATAAAGAATCAATTTATCACATCTTACTTTTTTTCCACAAAGAATAATGAAATGAATATAGGCTATTTTAAATTAAGAGTTTATATTAATAGGTGAAGGACAAAGCCTATATATTCAACGCCCCCTCTTTAACCTTCTTCTCCATCTATCCATTCAACTCAAAAAATGATTCATTAGATACAATAATTGAAGAAGGATCAATTATCAATAGATTTGAAGATTGCTTAATGATATACTTGTTGAGAAACGATATAATCTAAACACGCAATAAAAGAAGATATAAAGATAAAGTGGTAAAGAATAATAAAGAACACAAGATATAACGAGGTTCGGCCAACAATGCCTACATCCTCGGGAGTCGTCCATTCTATTGATATTCCATGGAACAATGGTCCAAGTAACCCTAGGTTACAATGTCTCTATTTATAGGAGTACATCAAAAGCCAAAAGACTAAACTACTACTCCTAAGCCCAATAAAGGCTTAAAGCCCAATTACAATATAAACTCTAATTAAATATGAGCCCAAAACCCAACAATCTCCACCTTGGGCGAATACCGCGCTTATTGAGATGTGATGAATAAATTACAAATCTCCACCTTGACGAATTTCACGTCCCTTAGGAAATACACGAGCCGTACCCATCAATCTTCACTTCCACTCTACTCAAGAGCCCTTAGAAGAATAACAATCTCCACCATTAGGTATATCGCGCCATCAAAAAGTTATGAGCCACTCATCAATCTTCACTATTCGAGCCATTCACGAGATAAATCATTATACCTCCACTTTCGTTTAAATTCCCTTAGAAGATAAAATCATAGAGTTTATAACAACAAGTAAATTTGGCAACTACGCTACTTCAGCGACTAGAGACATTCAACTACTCTTCCCAATCTTTGTTCATACCCGTTGACATATGCGGAAATTAGAATTAACAATTCTTTATTATGTCAAAATCTTTACCTTTGTTTGCCACAAACTGAGTGTCTTATTTTTCAAGTCCAACAATCGACTGAAACCAAAATACCGAATAGACCCGAACGAACTTTCATCGTCTACTTTTTCAAAATCAGATATCTATCGAAAGCTGAGAACACCCAAAACGAACTTCCATCGTCTACTTCCTCAAAATATATCGATTGAAAAGCGAGAAGACTTAAGACGAACTTTTCGTCTACTTAATAACAAATAAATTAGGCTATCACGACATCTCTTTTCTCTAGCTCAAGATCTGACAAAGTATTTGTCACCCATTTGCCTTGAACGTTGCATACTCAACCAACTTGAACCTCATACTTTCCTTGAACACATTAACTTGCAATATGCTAGTTTCTTGAGTCCAAAAATGCATAGCAATCCAAGAATATTATTTCAAGATTCACTATCTCTCTTCAATTGTCTTCACCAATGCTTCAAATGATCATCTATAGTTTCTCTGAAAGAAATCGAATATCCTTCCATTTGAATTGATCGAACCTCTCATCTAGCCCCTTTTTCATGACTAGGAATCCCTATTCAAGTCTCAATCATCCCATTCATCTAATATATGATCCACAATGTATAGACAATTAAGATAGAACAAAAGAAGTAACCAAATCATCACCTTCGAATTAACCGAGTCTCCCATCTAGCCCCTTTTTCATGACTAGGAATCCCACTCAAGGTTTTTATTTATCTTCTCAATTAGAAGATAATGCAATGATTTCTTCTCGGTCGTTTGAGAGTTGCTTTCAAGATGTCTCCACCTCAACTTATAAGTGTCTTTCATTAGTCTTCCTCTTCCTGGTCTTTCATTGATAATATGTGTTAACTGGTTTCAATCCTTAATCACCCGCCAACTCAATGTAATCTTGCAATTTGGCCTAAAGGATTGCCCTGTTAACATGTCGACAATGTTATCATCGGTAAACACCATATAAATAACAACTTTCCATACTCGATCATGTTTTTGTCAAGTGTAAAAGCACATAATCTCACCACAGTCTTCATCTTGATTAGCTCTTCCAATAAGATAAGGTCATAACCAAAGAGATACAAACTTTTTGATCCCAAATAAGTCAAATAAAATTAAAATTAGGCAGACACTTTAAGCCCCAGAAAAACAAACTTCGAGACGTCCAAACCTTGATCCGACCGTTGAAAATGTAGAGGAATGAGTTACCAACCCTCTCGAAAAAATCTCAGCGCAATCGGACTCTGTTTGAATCTCTATCGTCAGTTTGATGAACCCTGTGCGGCTGTAGGCGAAAATCTACTACTAGATTTTCTCTCTACCCCCTTTTAATTTGACTTCTTCAATAACCGGTTTCCAAAGAAAAATCTCTCCAAACTTATTTCAGCCGAGAATTTCTTCAAGTCAAAGCCCTCGCCATAGTGAAATAATGTCACCCATGTATGCCAAGACAACAATCGGTTATAATAAAACCTCCAACTAATTTTCAATAAGCATGAAGATGTATCGTTTGTTCTCCACATTCTTCTAGCAAATCCTGCATAGAAAGAATCTAACAAACCTATATATGATTAGTGCATCCTCAACTCATACCTTAGAAATTATCATCTTGGTAGAACTCTTGAGGCATCAACACCCACTTGACAACTTTGCACCAACACTTACCGGGATTGCCAATCAAAACCTACTCGTAAGGTTTGATGCAAATCCAAATCCGGCCCTTAAACACACATATCAAAAATACACTCTTGCAAACAAACATTAAATCCACCTGCTTTAATCAGAAAACCCTTTACATGTTGCATCAATTGTCTTCTATAATCTGCAACATCGAATAAGCACTCCACCTTCTTTTTCAACTCCAATTTTCAATCTCCCCATTGACGAATATCAAATCTCTTAGAAGATAAACACAAATTTGTGAAAAATGGAATCAAATAGGTCTTAAACCTATTTTATGAAATCAAACGAGACTTAAATAAAAGTCTTAGTTGAAAAAGTCTTAGTTGTTGACCGCTTCAAAGATTCTTGGCTTCTCTCTATATATTAATTATATCATAATATAATATCTATTTATATGGAATATATAGAGATATATATGGAATATATATGGAGATATATATGGAATATAAATTGAGATATATTTTTTTCCTTTTTCTATATTTTAATAGAGCATATGTCCCACATTAAAATAAGTCAAAAGAATATACCTCATCTTCTTCATTCTGGTGTCGCTGCCTACACGACGACTTTTCATCACCTGCACCCATTGGCGCCTTCGAGAAGAATAAAAGACCATTGTCTTCTTCTCTCTTCTTCACAAGACAACATCACCCAAAAATAAGAATTACTTTAACGACCGTTGACATCTTCTTAGCAATTGAAGATTCCGACTCAAATCTTCACAGCGGCTAATTCTTCTGCAACCAATGTCGTTTCTCCAATAGCCATCTTCAACAAAAGCACAAATATCCAACAACTTCTTCAATGGTGGTTAGGGTTTCTATCATATCTTCACAAATAGATTAGGTTAAACATTCTCAAAACATGCTCTGATACCACTTGTTGAGAAACGATAATCTAAACACGCAATAAAAGAAGATATAAAGATAAAGTGGTAAAGAATAATAAAGAACACAAGATATAACGAGGTTCGGCCAACAATGCCTACATCCTCGGGGAGTCGTCCATTCTATTGATATTCCATGGAACAATGGTCCAAGTAACCCTAGGTTACAATGTCTCTATTTATAGGAGTACATCAAAAGCCAAAAGACTAAACTACTACTCCTAAGCCCAATAAAGGCTTAAAGCCCAATTACAATATATAAACTCTAATTAAATATGAGCTCAAAACTCAACAATACTGAGAGATATATAGTCATTATGATTAACAAACTCAAAATAAAAAATAAGATTATTTTTCTTTTTTATTTATTTGAGTCTCTTATTTATTTCTTGTCGATCTCTAGCTAGCTAGACAGTTTGTTCACTAAGGTTTACTTCAACTCATCAAATTTTCATTCATTATTCTCGTATTACTAATATATTACTTAATTTATTAATTATAAAATATTAAGATGTCTTTTGTTTTTTTTCTTTAATTTTTAAAAATATTTATTATATATTAATACTTTTTAAAGTCCTTTCTTTCCAAAATAAAAATAAAAAACACATCTTAAAAAAAATATCTACCAAACAAAATTATTTAAATAAACTCTTAGTTTAAAATATCTTGTTATTCATTTGGTAAAATGATAGAGTAAAAAGTGATTAATTGATTCTTAAGAAGTAAGAAATGACTGTGTGTGGTCATGATAACATTAATTAGATGTAACCTATTTAAATTTGATCATTTAAAAGCAAGTACATAATATCCAAGTTCCATAATTAGAAAATAAAGTTGATCATTTATAAAATTATAAATATTTTTTTGATTATATATATCTAGCATGTAGGAGAAGGGACGCCACAAGCGAGGGCGACCCGTTTAGCATTGGGAGAATCAATGTAATGTTTGAAGAATGAGTTCTTCATGTAACCACACAAGCATGGCTCCTGCTCCACCAGCTTCCCACAACACTCTTTCGTTGGAGTTACTGTCTCCGAGCTTATTGCTCCTAGACAAGGACTTAGTTCCATCGGATTGCACGTCACCGCCTCCGCCAACGCAAGTTCACCGCCCAAGGCTACCACTACCACCACCACAACCACTGCTGTAAGAAAGATCGAGAAACTCTTCATTCTTGATATTTTATTATAAGCTCTTGTAGTTGAATGAGAATGAGATATGGTCTAATGGGATGGTGAACTATTCTATTTATAGGAGAGGAGTTGTAAAGATTTTCATCAAATGTCACTTTTTAATTAATATTGTTTAAAAGATATATTATTATTAACTCTTTTTTCCTTTTTAAATTCAAAATTATTATTAGTATATCTAAAATTATTTTTTTGAAAAAGTTCCATGTATAAATCTTTTTTTTCTAAAATAAAAATTTATATATAAAAATTTAGTATAATAATTTTTATTATTAATTAATAAATACATAAATATACTTGGTTAAACATCCTATTAAAGTGTATCGTGATCTGGATATAGTGGATCTGATTAAGCAATACATAAAAAAAAATTTAATAAATATCCAGTTTGAGAACATCCCAATTTTCTTGAATTATTAGTGTAGCTCTTCATCGCGCACACGCAAAGTCACATGAAAATACAAAACATATATAATGCATAAAATAATATAATACAAATAATAATTTAGATCAGAATTTAAAAAAATAATCTGATAGTAAATGAAAAAATATATTGTCAATTGATTTGGTTGTAGATTGTGACTAAATAAGTAAATATCACTTTTCAAATAACCTTGTTTCTATTTTTTTTAAACATCTTTATTTTTTTTTTTTTTTTTATTTAAACAAGTTAGTATTTTAAATTGAATTTTGTTAGTGCATTTAAAAATTATTGTTATTAATCTATTTGTTGTCTAATAAATTACATTTGAGACTATTACTATATTTAATAATTAAGAATAATTTGTGAAAGAAAATATATAAAAGAAGTTATCTTCACCAAGTATATAGTTCTCCCAAAAGATAAGCTTGTTTGATGTGATTTATAAATAAAATTTATATTCAGTCATCAACATTTTTTTTAATAATCATCAATTAATATAATAAATTTTATAATATTAAGTATTAAAACATTTTAGTCATTACTCAAACTAGCTATTAAAAGATATATAAAAAATATTAGTTTAATGAATTATTAGATTTAAATTTAGGTGTGATTCAAGTACCACAATATCAACCATCTTTGGTCATTCTTTTTCCCGGGAGATGTAGTATTTTGAACAAAAAAAGTCATATTGATTGTTAGACTCGTTCTTCTTGAATTAAGGTGTTTTATAACGTTTTTTGATTTTAACTTGGCATTAATTGAAATCTTAAGAATATTTTTGTGTAACTCTAATATAAAATATTTTAGTTATAACATATTTTAATGAGATATGTTCATCTTTCTTATTTATTGAAAATAGTCGACATCTATTTTTGTGACAATGCGATCTTTTGTTACTGACATTTTATCCTAGCAAAACCAACCACAATCGGTCTCTTATTCACGCCTATATTTCACTTAAATTTGCATTTAGAAGGGTTCGAACTCTAATCTCAATTATGGATAATGAGCACTCTAACCACTTATGATTCATAAATTTTTTATAATTTTGTGTAGGCATGATACATATTTTTGTAAGCTAATAAAATTTAAAATTTTGAGTTTTTTTTTATAAAATTCAAAAATAACATCTTGGTTTTATTAATAAGCTATAGCTATTTTTTTTAGTATAAAATTTGGACAAATAATCAAAAAGATTAATTTATTTGAATTAAATATATCACAAATTAAGTTATATATAATATATAATATATATTATATATATATATATTTATATATATATATATATATATATATATATATAATTTTAAAATGATCCACGTATATAATATATAATTATATTATAAAATAATTAAAATATAATTATTTATTAAAACTATATATTTTGAAGAAAAATATCAAAAAAATAAGAAGGTATGTAATAAATATGGAGATAATTAAAAAAATATTAATATAATTTTTTTATTTAAATAAGGTTATTATATATTTATAAGATTATAAAATAATTAATACAAATAGAACTATAATATAACAATTTATAAAA
This sequence comes from Impatiens glandulifera, assembly GCF_907164915.1. Taxonomy (NCBI): domain Eukaryota; kingdom Viridiplantae; phylum Streptophyta; class Magnoliopsida; order Ericales; family Balsaminaceae; genus Impatiens; species Impatiens glandulifera. The sequence continues at coordinate 21,690 of NW_025919313.1, forward strand.
TAATAAAACATAATTGAAAAAATAAATGACTTTTCAAATAAAAAATTGAATAATTAATTACGCATTCATTTGTATCAAATGTAATAACTAAAAAAAAAATATTTAAATAAGTTGTTATATATATTATATAGATTATAAAATAATTAATAATAAATAATTATTTATTAAAATAATATATTTAATAGAGTGTAAAAGTTAAATGACTTTTTATATAATATTTTTTAAGTTTGGTAAATAAAAAATAATAATTAAATAAAAGAATTTGATATAACTTATACATATACATGATAAAAATTCGAAACCACGATTCATTTTGTCAAACATTAATATCCAAATTAATCGATAGCCTTTGTACCTACCGGAGAATTATTTATATATATTTCACGAGGGTTTTAGGCTCAATAAATTACTTTTCATTTTGGGTTTGAATCGTTTGATTAGCAGATAGAGAAGCAGCCGTGGCTGATTGACAAGTGACTTTGATTTCAAGATGGAGACAACCAGATCGATGATTTTGGGAGCGAAGCAAAGATCACACGAGTTTTTCATTATCCTCAGCAGTCTGCTCCAGCCACTAACACGAACTCTCACGGTATCTCCACTGAAATAAGATAGCCCCGCATCCCCTCTCTCTAGTCTCTACATGATTGTTATTCTTACCTATGAACCCTTTCCCGTCCTACCACCTTTCAAACAAATTTTCCCAAACTACCCACATTTTCATTCTCATTCCCAAACTACCCACTTTATCTCTTTCCAATATTAATTAATCCATTAATTAACCCACTCTCTATCTTAACCCACTAATTATCTCTCTCTCTCTCTCTAAACCCATTAATTAACTCCTCTCTCTCTTTCAACTATTAATTAATATCTCACTTTTAAACTATTAATTAATTCAATTAAAAATATTATAAATATTAAAATAAAATAAGTTTTATTTTATTTAAATCTATAAATATAATATATATATTTCAAATTAAATACACTAAATTAAATAATTTAAATAGCTATTATAAATTAAAATAAAATAAAATACATTACATAAACGGAAACTTGAAATAAAATATATTACATAAACATTAAAATAAAATACATTACATCACAATAAAATACATAACATAAACATTACAATAAAATAAAATACATAATAAATATTAATCACGTTCAATATACAATAAAATGCATATTTTATCTTTATAATTCAATTTTATGATATCTATTCCATTTTCCACAAGAGCAAAAACCTCTATATAAATCCACATTATGTTTGTTACCACTCTTCCAATATCCATTTATGGTTCTGTATTGTGCAGTAACGATTTCGAAGACTTCTCTTTATTCATTGTATGGAATAACCTTGTGTGATGATATTTTTTTTCAACAGTTTCAAATAATTCTCTTGACCTTTGACAATAAGTTTGACAATTTTGAAGGTCATTAAACGTCGCAGTTTCAAATATAAAAAATTGAATTATAAAGATAAAATATGCATTTTATTATATATTGAACGTGATTAATATTTATTATGTATTTTATTTTATTGTAATGTTTATGTTATGTATTTTATTGTGATGTAATGTATTTTATTTTAATGTTTATGTAATATATTTTATTTCAAGTTCCCGTTTATGTAATGTATTCTATTTTATTTTAATTTATAATAGCTATTTAAATTATTTAATTTAGTGTATTTAATTTGAACTATATATATTATATAAATATTAAAATAAAATAACACATATGTTTTATTTTAATATTTATATAATATATTTTAATTGAATTAATTAATAGTTTAAAAGTGAGGATATTAATTAATAATTGAAAGAGAGAGGGGAGTTAATTAATGGGTTGAGAGAGAGAGGGAGTTAATTAGTGGGTTAAGATAGAGAGTGAGTTAATTAATGGGTTGATTAATGATTTAGAGAGAGAAATGTGGGTAGTTTGGGAATGTGAATGAAAATGTGGGTAGTTTGGGAAAAATTGTTTGAAAGGTGGGTAGGACAGGAAATAATTCCTTACCTATCATCAAATTCATATTTATCAAATTAGATTATTTATGTTGTTATTCTTACCTATCATCAAACTCACTTTAATCATGGAATAATTTATTGTTGTGAATCTATGCGGTGAATATAAACTTAATCATTTTATTTTTGGTTTCAAGTATTTGTTTCTAGAAAGGCTAATTTCAACAACTATGCTCAAGATTTGTAGAACATTCATCAGTTGAGAGTTCTGATGATCACCCACATACTTGTTTATCCATATTTTTATCGATTGAAGAATTGTCGATTGAAGAAAAATGTATACCTTTTTCTTTTATACCTTTTTTTTATATGAATATATATTCTTACAAAACTCATATGCATTGAATATATGCAAAGACACTCTAATGGTGAGTGTGATGATGAGTATATAAGCTGGTTCAAAATTAAAGGGAGTTTAATTATTGTAGTTTATGTATTTTACAAAGTACTCATGGTGAATTAAATTATGTATAGGTAAATCAGATAAAAGACCATAGTAAAAAAAACAAAAGAACTTAACATTCTTGGAGTCATCCATTATCCGCATTCAAATTTGTATGGTACAAAATAAATGGATATAAAATCAATACAAAAAAGCATGACGAGGGTTTATCGACATAAAATAGTGAAATTATTGTGGTTGACAATAATGGCATGAACACTGTCGCCTACTATGGAGTGTTGACAAAAATTATTGAACTGCAATATCAAAAAAGAAAACGAGTTTGTAAACATGAAAATTTGACATACCTTAATTTATAATTTTAAAATAATATTTTAAATTTTTATATTCAAAATAACTCAAAAGAATGAGTAAGAATCAAATTAGGGTTAATTATGTGATAAGTAAACCCTAATTAGAAAAATAAAAAAAAATAAAAAAAATTTGAGGTTAAAATATTATATTTATTTTACCTAAATTAAATCCAAAAAAGGGTTGAATTATTTAATTATAATTTTAAACATAAATTAGGTATAATTTACGGATTATGTATAATTTATGGTTTAAAAAATTAAATAAATCCCCTAAAATCCCCAAAAATAAAATAATAAACATAAGTTTTATTATGTTTCTAAAAATATTTTTTGAAAATTTTTGTAAAGAAAAACGTAAGAAAGGGATTAAAATTCGATTTCAAATAACATTTTTATTAAAAATAAATTGATAATCGGGTGTAGCCAAAAATGGGAAATTAAATTGTAGTAGGATAATGAGCCATCAGATGAATGCTTAGACATCATCCAACACATAGGGATAATCCACGCAATCAAATATAACGAAGCCAAAGCACGTCGAGTCGCATGGAATCAACTAACGGGAAGCTGACGCCTGTCAACCCAGACGCCGACGGACCGCTGACGGACCGCCAACGGCGCGTTTTGGACTTATCAAAACGGCGTTATTTTGATCGTCTTCTTCGCGAATTCCAGGCGACCGCGATGAACTCCGTCAATCTTCTAGAAGGATTATCTCATTTGTTAGTCAACCTTATCCTCTCGTTTTTCTTCCTATGAGCTCGCCTTATCTTCTCCATCATTAGCCTTATACCTAGAAACTTTATCTTACTCTAGAACTAGGATGCTCAAGATAAGAACAAAGTTAGGGATATGAATTTCAGTCATCAAATTAAAGTTGAATTCCTCCCCCTCAATCGACATAGCTGAGTGTAAATACTCTCTAGGTGTTAAGCTTCAAAATCATTAAACACAAATTACATATTATAGTTCAAATCGAAGAAATCAAATTCCGGCCATGAACACATTTTGTAAAATCTTCTCTAGTGATCACAACTTCGATTCAGGCTTCGGGAAAGCTTCCAACAACTCCTTGGAGTGTTCTCCAGTTGTTGGTATGCTTCTAGATCTATTGAATTTCAATTTGTGATTGAAAATTATATTTTCTAAGTTTAATCTGTTATGGGTTCAATTGTATGATTTCTTTGTTTAGAATCATTCCCTATACGTTTTATGAACTTTCAGTTGAAAGAGATTTAATCAAATCAACCTTAAACTAAAAAAAAAAAATTGAATTGAAATTTTGAATTTTCTAAAATTCATGTTCTTGAGCTTTAATATTGCAAATAGCTGTTATACATATTTGTAAACATGTTAGGATGATTTCTATTTCATTGTAACATCGTCCGGATCATGTTTGATCAAATTGAAATTTTGGAAAAATAATTTGAATTTCGTTTTCAAAGTTGTTACAGAGCTTGAATGATGTTCTTGTTTTGGTTGTGTTCGACTTTATTCATCATTTCAAATTTAATGGAATAAAAATAAGACTTCAAAATAGCCTAATTCAAAAGATCCCAAATTTGGACCTAAAAACGATTTGAGAAATTGATCTTTGTAGAGATCGATTGAAAGTGATTAGGGTTAGGGCTTAATATCAACTTACAGATCATGATTCCATGATCTGTATCAAAAGATACAAGACCTGCAATTCTTGACCAATTCGAGAACACTTAGTCCCTAACGACTGAGTCCTATAGAACCGAGACCAAGAAAATAGGACCGATAATCTTCGATCCGGACCGAGACTAAGGATCGATGTTGTTGAGTCAGACCGAGAACGATGAGCGATGTTCTTGAGTTAGTACCAAGACTCAAGACCGGTGTTCTTGAGCAAGGACCAAGGAATAGGACCGAGGTTTCGAACCTCAAACCGTGAGGTCTAACCTGGGATCGAGCCTCCCATGTCCATGATCGAGAAAGCATAGACTTAAGACCAAGCCTCCTAGACCTAGGACCAAACATCATAAGTTCAGGACTGAGCCACCTAAACCCCATGACCGAGCAACCCAAGCCTTGGTCCAAACCTTCCCGATCTAGACCGAGCCCGAGCCCAGATCGGTTAAACCCAGACCCCAATACTCTGGTCCTAAGGCCTATTTGGTTCCACTTTTCAAATCCAAATTTTTTTTTTATTTTGGACCCCAATCCATTTTCAAATAATTTCGGAAAGTCAGAAAATGATATTAAATATTTTGGCTAAGGTTGAAATGCATCGAACCTCGAGTCTCCCCTTGATATTCCATGTATTGTCATGTGTCATCGAAATACGTGTTAAGCTGCGGGGGAGCGATTTTTAGGGTCACAGAGTTGTACTTTATAAGTGCAAGTAGTTTGATGTCAATTCTAAAGAAAGTGAAATTAAAATAGATAAATATTAAATTGTAACTGATGGTTGAAAACTAAAAAAAAATCATTTTATATTGGCTATTCCAGGAAAACAAGTATTTATTAGGAAAGATAATGACTCAAAATCAGTAAATTGATAAATTGTGAGTAAAACAAATCCTCAATGTTCAATTTTGTTCAATTTTTTGATCTCATCAACATGTATTGTTATAGATTATTGCACTAATATTATTGTTTTGGTTTATTGTACTAATAATAATATTATTCATTTTATTTTAGAATTAATGATTGAACGAGATAAATGTAATTTTTATCGACTAGGTGGTTTAAATGCAAAACTAGAAGCTATGAGAAAAAAATAATGATGCATCTAGACAAACACACATGAACATGATGCCAAACTTTCAAAAGATGCCACCTACACATGGTGCCATATTGCAAATGATGTCACATCTACACAAGATATCACACCCTCAGAAGATGACATACTCTCACATTATACCACACATTCACAACATGCCATACCTATACAGGATGCTGAATCAACCACATTACAAAGTATTGAAAATAATTTAGTTATGTATAATAATTATTTATATATATAAACTAAATCACTTGTTTTTTTTTTATCTAATTCTTCCTCCAAAAGAAGACATGAATTAATAAAGGTTTTTTAGAGAACACTTAGGTAAGAATCAAAAACTTATATAGTGTCATTTATTTAAACAAAGTACAACCCTTTAAGACTAATATGGCTTTAAAATAAAATTGCTCTTGGTTCTTATAAATTAGTTTAAATAATCTCTTTTTCTTTTTTTTAAAGAGAACACTTAGGTAAGAATCAAAAACTTAAATAGTGTCATTTATTTAAACAAAATACAACTCTTTAAGACTAATAGACTTTAAAATAAAATTGCTCTGGTTGGGAATTGAACTCAAAACCTCCCACTTACTAAACGGGTGCTCTAACCAACTGAACTTATTTTTCAATTACAAGTAAGTTTCTTTTCTTTTCTATGCACAAGTTCTTTTTTATGCAGTTGTTCAAAAATCCAAACAAGGTGGCATAAAGAAGCACCAACTTGTAGCTCTTCCACTATAGAGAGCCTAACGCATTATTCTCCATTTTAGGATAGGTTTTATGCTCCTAATATTAAAGATACTAGCATTTAGCCCGTGCATTTGCACGAGTAATAATATAAAAAACAGTGAAAAAAATTATAGATAACATTTTTAATTTTATTTTTAACCGTTTTAAGTTTATGGGTGGGTCAACCCAATCCGAACCAAGTATCTATTTACTCAACATCATTATAATTAGTTAGTTAAAAAGTTGAACTTATATTAATATTAAAAGTCCCCGTTTATCAAATTTGGTGTTAAATTTAAAATATAAAGTCTTTGTAGCCTAGTTGGTTAAAGAGTTGTACTTGTTTTGTTAGGTTGCAAGTTCGAAACATACCTCTAGCATTTTAATTTTATTTTTAACCGTTTTAAATTTAAAAACGGGTCAACCCACAATCCGACCCAAATATCCAAATTAACCACAACTCTCGACCCGGCAATCCGGACACTTTAAAAATTAAGCATCATTATATATATATAGATGTTAGTTAAAAAGTTGAACTTATTTAATATTAAAACGTCCCGCGTTTATCAAATTTGGTGTTGAATTTAAAATATAAAGTCTTTGTAGCCTAGTTGGTTAAAGAGTTGTACTTGTTTTGTTAGGTTGCAAGTTCGAAACATACCTCTAACATTTTTAATTTTATTTTAACCGTTTTAAATTTAAAAACGGGTCAACCCACAATCCGACCCAAGTATCCAAATTAACCACAGCTCTCGACCCAGCAATCCGGACACTTTAAAAATTAAGCATCATTATATATATATAGATTAGTTAGTTAAAAAGTTGAACTTATATTAATATTAAAACGTCCCGCGTTTATCAAATTTGGTGTTAAATTTAAATATAAAGTCTTTGTAGCCTAGTTGGTTAAAGAGTTGTACTTGTTTTGTTAGGTTGCAAGTTCGAAACATACCTCTATCATTTTAATTTTATTTTTAACCGTTTTAAATTTAAAAACGGTCAACCCACAATCCGACCCAAGTATCCAAATTATAGTTTAAAATTATTTTTCATTTTTTAGTAAAGAGTCATTAATTGATCAATCACCTGAAAGTTCTTTTTATAAATTTCACCTCATATTTATAGGAGTTATTAAATATACTAGCATTTAGCCCGTGCATTTGCACGAATAATAATATATAAAAACGTGAAAAAAAATTACGGACAACATTTTTAATTTTATTTTTAACCGTTTTAAATTTATGGGTGGGTCAACCCACAATCCGACCCAAGTATCCATTTATTCAACATCATTATATTAGTTAGTTAAAAAGTTAAACTTATATTAATTTAAAACGTCCCGCGTTTATCAAATTTGGTATTGAATTTAAATATAAAGTTAAGAGTTGTACTTGTTTTTGTTAGGTTGAAAGTTCGAAACATACTTCTAGCATTTTTAATTTTATTTTTAACCGTTTTAAATTTAAAACGGGTCAACCCACAATCCGACCAGCTCTCGACCCGGCAATCCGGACACTTTAAAAATTAAGCATCATTATATATATATAGATTAGTTAGTTAAAAAGTTGAACTTATATTAATATTAAAACGTCCCGCGTTTATCAAATTTGGGGTTGAATTTAAAATATAGTCTTTGTAGCTTAGTTGGTTAAAGAGTTGTACTTGTTTTGTTAGGTTGCAAGTTCGAAACATACCTCTAGCATTTTTAATTTTATTTTTAACCGTTTAAAATTTAAAGGCGGGTCAATCCACAATCCGACCCAAGTATCCAAATTAACCACAGCTCTCGACCCGGCAATCCGGACACTTTAAAAATTAAGCATCATTATATATATAGATTAGTTAGTTAAAAAGTTGAACTTATATTAATATTAAAACGTCCCGCGTTTATCAAATTTGGTGTTGAATTTAACATATAAAGTCTTTGTAGCCTAGTTGATTAAAGAGTTGTACTTGTTTTGTTAGGTTGCAAGTTCGAAACATACCTCTAGCATTTTTAATTTTTTTAACCGTTTTAAATTTAAAAACGGGTCAACCCACAATCCGACCCAAGTATCCAAATTAACCACAGCTCTCGACCCGGCAATCCGGACACTTTAAAAATTAAGCATCATTATATGTATATAGATTAGTTAGTTAAAAAGTTGAACTTATATTAATATTAAAACGTCCCGCGTTTATCAAATTTGGTGTTAAATTTAAAATATAAAGTCTTTGTAGCCTAGTTGGTTAAAGAGTTGTACTTGTTTTGTTAGGTTGCAAGTTCGAAACATACCTCTATCATTTTTAATTTTATTTTTAACCGTTTTTAAATTTAAAACGGGTCAACCCACAATCCGACCCAAGTATCCAAATTAACCACAGCTCTCGACCCGGCAATCCGGACACTTTAAAAATTAAGCATCATTATATATATAGATAGTTAGTTAAAAGTTGAACTTATATAATATTAAAACGTCCCGCGTTTATCAAATTTGGTGTTGAATTTAAAATATAAAGTCTTTGTAGCCTAGTTGGTTAAAGAGTTGTACTTGTTTTGTTAGGTTGCAAGTTCGAAACATACCTCTAGCATTTTTAATTTTATTTTTAACCGTTTTAAATTTAAAAACGGGTCAACCCACAATCCGACCCAAGTATCCAAATTAACCACAAGCTCTCGACCCGGCAATCCGGACACTTTAAAAATTAAGCATCATTATATATATAGATTAGTTAGTTAAAAGTTGAACTTATATTAATATTAAAACGTCCCGCGTTTATCAAATTTGGTGTTGAATTTAACATATAAAGTCTTTGTAGCCTAGTTGATTAAAGAGTTGTACTTGTTTTTAGGTTGCAAGTTCGAAACATACCTCTAGCATTTTTAATTTTATTTTTAACCGTTTTAAATTTAAAAACGGGTCAACCCACAATCCGACCCAAGTATCCAAATTAACCACAGCTCTCGACCCGGCAATCCGGACACTTTAAAAATTAAGCATCATATATATATATAGATTAGTTAGTTAAAAAGTTGAACTTATATTAATATTAAAACGTCCCGCGTTTATCAATTTGGTGTTGAATTTAAAATATAAAGTCTTTGTAGCCTAGTTGGTTAAAGAGTTGTACTTGTTTTGTTAGGTTGCAAGTTCGAAACATACCTCTAGTATTTTAATTTTATTTTTAAACCGTTTTAAATTTAAAAACGGGTCAACCCACATCCGACCCAAGTATCCAAATTAACCACAGCTCTCGACCCGGCAATCCGGCACTTAAAAATTAAGCATCATTATATATATATAGATTAGTTAGTTAAAAAGTTGAACTTATATTAATATTAAAACGTCCCGCGTTTATCAAATTTGGTGTTGAATTTAAAATATAAAGTCTTTGTAGCCTAGTTGGTTAAGAGTTGTATTGTTTTGTTAGGTTGCAAGTTCGAAACATACCTCTAACATTTTTAATTTTATTTTTAACCGTTTTAAATTTAAAAACGGGTCAACCCACAATCCGACCCAAGTATCCAAATTAACCACAGCTCTCGACCCGGCAATCCGGACACTTTAAAAATTAAGCATCATTATATATATAGATTAGTTAGTTAAAAAGTTGAACTTATATTAATATTAAAACGTCCCCGCGTTTATCAAATTTGGTGTTGAATTTAAATATAAAGTCTTTGTAGCCTAGTTGGTTAAAGAGTTGTACTTGTTTTGTTAGGTTGCAAGTTCGAAACATACCTCTAGCATTTTTAATTTTATTTTTAACCGTTTTAAATTTAAAAACGGGTCAACCCACAATCCGACCCAAGTATCCAAATTAACCCAGCTCTCGACCTGGCAATCCGGACACTTTAAAAATTAAGCATCATTATATATATATAGATTAGTTAGTTAAAAAGTTGAACTTATATTAATATTAAAACGTCCAGCGTTTATCAAATTTGGTGTTGAATTTAACATATAAAGTCTTTGTAGCCTAGTTGATTAAAGAGTTGTACTTGTTTTGTTAGGTTGCAAGTTCGAAACATACCTCTAGCATTTTTAATTTATTTTTAACCGTTTTAAATTTAAAAACGGGTCAACCCACAATCCGACCCAAGTATCCAAATTAACCACAGCTCTCGACCCGGCAATCCGGACACTTTAAAAATTAAGCATCATTATATATATAGAGATTAGTTAGTTAAAAAGTTGAACTATATTAATATTAAAACGTCCCGCGTTTATCAATTTTGGTGTTGAATTTAAAATATAAAGCCTTTGTAGCCTAGTTGGTTAAAGAGTTGTACTTGTTTTGTTAGGTTGCAAGTTCGAAACATACCTCTAGCATTTTTAATTTTATTTTTAACCGTTTTAAATTTAAAAACGGGTCAACCCACAATCCGACCCAAGTATCCAAATTAACCACAGCTCTCGACCCGGCAATCCGGACACTTTAAAAATTAAGCATCATTATATATATATAGATTAGTTAGTTAAAAAGTTGAACTTATATTAATATTAAAACGTCCCGCGTTTATCAAATTTGGTGTTGAATTTAACATATAAAGTCTTTGTAGCCTAGTTGATTAAAGAGTTGTACTTGTTTTGTTAGGTTGCAAGTTCGAAACATACCTCTAGCATTTTTAATTTTATTTTTAACCGTTTTAAATTTAAAAACGGGTCAACCCACAATCCGACCCAAGTATCCAAATTAACCACAGCTCTCGACCGGCAATCCGGACACTTTAAAAATTAAGCATCATTATATATATATAGATTAGTTAGTTAAAAAGTTGAACTTATATTAATATTAAAACGTCCCGCGTTTATCAAATTTGGTGTTGAATTTAAAATATAAAGTCTTGTAGCCTAGTTGGTTAAAGAGTTGTACTTGTTTTGTTAGGTTGCAAGTTCGAAACATACCTCTAGCATTTTTAATTTATTTTTAACCGTTTTAAATTTAAAAACGGGTCAACCCACAATCCGACCCAAGTATCCAAATTAACCACAGCTCTCGACCCGGCAATCCGGACACTTTAAAATTAAGCATCATTATATATATAGATTAGTTAGTTAAAAAGTTGAACTTATATTAATATTAAAACGTCCCGCGTTTATCAATTTGGTGTTGAATTTAAAATATAAAGTCTTTGTAGCCTAGTTGGTTAAAGAGTTGTATTTGTTTTGTTAGGTTGCAAGTTCGAAACATACCTCTAACATTTTTTAATTTATTTTTAACCGTTTTAAATTTAAAAACGGGTCAACCCACAATCCGACCCAAGTATCCAAATTAACCACAGCTCTCGACCCGGCAATCCGGACACTTTAAAAATTAAGCATCATTATATATATAGATTAGTTAGTTAAAAAGTTGAACTTATATTAATATTAAAACGTCCCCGCGTTTATCAAATTTGGTGTTGAATTTAAAATATAAAGTCTTTGTAGCCTAGTTGGTTAAAGAGTTGTACTTGTTTTGTTAGGTTGCAAGTTCGAAACATACCTCTAGCATTTTTAATTTTATTTTTAACCGTTTTAAATTTAAAACGGGTCAACCCACAATCCGACCCAAGTATCCAAATTAACCACAGCTCTCGACCCGGCAATCCGGACATATATTTTAAATTCAACACCAAATTTGATAAACGCGGGACGTTTTAATATTAATATAAGTTCAACTTTTTAACTAACTAATCTATATATATAATGATGCTTAATTTTTAAAGTGTCCGGATTGCCGGGTCGAGAGCTGTGGTTAATTTGGATACTTGGGTCGGATTGTGGGTTGACCCGTTTTTAAATTTAAAACGGTTAAAAATAAAATTAAAAATGCTAGAGGTATGTTTCGAACTTGCAACCTAACAAAACAAGTACAACTCTTTAACCAACTAGGCTACAAAGACTTTATATTTTAAATTCAACACTAAATTTGATAAACGCGGGACGTTTTAATATTAATATAAGTTCAACTTTTTAACTAACTAATATATAATGATGTTGAGTAAATGGATACTTGGGTCGGATTATGAGTTGACTCACCCATAAACTTAAAACGGTTAAAAATGTCAAAAATGTTATCCGTAATTTTTTTTCACGATTTTTATATTATTACTCGTGCAAATGCACGGGCTAAATGCTAGTTCTAATAATCATTATATATATAGATTAGTTAGTTAAAAAGTTGAACTTATATTAATATTAAAACATCCCGCGTTTATCAAATTTGGTGTTGAATTTAACATATAAAGTCTTTGTAGCCTAGTTGATTAAAGAGTTGTACTTGTTTTGTTAGTTGCAAGTTCGAAACATACCTCTAGCATTTTTAATTTTATTTTTAACCGTTTTAAATTTAAAAACGGGTCAACACCAATCCGACCCAAGTATCCAAATTAACCACAGCTCTCGACCCGGCAATCCGGACACTTTAAAAATTAAGCATCATTATATATATAGAGATTAGTTAGTTAAAAGTTGAACTTATTTAATATTAAAACGTCCCGCGTTTATCAAATTTGGTGTTGAATTTAAAATATAAAGCCTTTGTAGCCTAGTGGTTAAAGAGTTGTACTTGTTTTGTTAGGTTGCAAGTTCGAAACATACCTCTAGCATTTTTAATTTTATTTTTAACCGTTTTAAATTTAAAAACGGGTCAACCCACAATCCGACCCAAGTATCCAAATTAACCACAGCTCTCGACCCGGCAATCCGGACACTTTAAAAATTAAGCATCATTTATATATATAGATAGTTAGTTAAAAAGTTGAACTTATATTAATATTAAAACGTCCCGCGTTTATCAAATTTGGTGTTGAATTTAAAATATAAAGTCTTTGTAGCCTAGTTGGTTAAAGAGTTGTATTTGTTTTGTTAGGTTGCAAGTTCGAAACATACCTCTAACATTTTTAATTTTATTTTTAACCGTTTTAAATTTAAAAACGGGTCAACCCACAATCCGACCCAAGTATCCAAATTAACCACAGCTCTCGACCCGGCAATCCGGACACTTTAAAAATTAAGCATCATTATATATATAGATTAGTTAGTTAAAAAGTTGAACTTATATTAATATTAAAACGTCCCCGCGTTTATCAAATTTGGTGTTGAATTTAAAATATAAAGTCTTTGTAGCCTAGTTGGTTAAAGAGTTGTACTTGTTTTGTTAGGTTGCAAGTTCGAAACATACCTCTAGCATTTTTAATTTTATTTTTAACCGTTTTAAATTTAAAAACGGGTCAACCACAATCCGACCCAAGTATCCAAATTAACCACAGCTCTCGACCCGGCAATCCGGACACTTTAAAAATTAAGCATCATTATATATATAGATTAGTTAGTTAAAAAGTTGAACTTATATTAATATTAAACGTCCCGCGTTTATCAAATTTGGTGTTGAATTTAAATATAAAGTCTTTGTAGCCTAGTTGGTTAAAGAGTTGTATTTGTTTTGTTAGGTTGCAAGTTCGAAACATACCTCTAACATTTTCATTTTATTTTTAACCGTTTTAAATTTAAAAACGGGTCAACCCACAATCCGACCCAAGTATCCAAATTAACCACAGCTCTCGACCCGGCAATCCGGACACTTTAAAAATTAAGCATCATTATATATATATAGATTAGTTAGTTAAAAAGTTGAACTTATATTAATATTAAAACGTCCCGCGTTTATCAAATTTGGTGTTGAATTTAAAATATAAAGTCTTTGTAGCCTAGTTGGTTAAAGAGTTGTACTTGTTTTGTTAGGTTGCAAGTTCGAAACATACCTCTAGCATTTTTAATTTTATTTTTAACCGTTTTAAATTTAAAAACGGGTCAACCCACAATCCGACCCAAGTATCCAAATTAACCACAGCTCTCGACCCGGCAATCCGGACACTTTAAAAATTAAGCATCATTATATATATATTAGTTAGTTTAAAAGTTGAACTTATATTAATATTAAAACGTCCCGCGTTTATCAAATTTGGTGTTTGAATTTAAAATATAAAGTCTTTGTAGCCTAGTTGGTTAAAGAGTTGTACTTGTTTTGTTAGGTTGCAAGTTCGAAACATACCTCTAGCATTTTTAATTTTATTTTTAAACGTTTTAAATTTAAAAACGGGTCAACCCACAATCCGACCCAAGTATCCAAATTAACCACAGCTCTCGACCCGGCAATCCGGACACTTTAAAAATTAAGCATCATTATATATATATAGATTAGGAGCCACATTCAACATCTGTGGAATAATTGAAGAACCGCTATAAGAATAATTATATTGACGTACACATTGGTGATCTGAATAAATAAAAAATGACAAGTCTAAAGAAATGACTCAGATGGATTGGGAGTGGTTTCTTAGTCGTCACTACTTCACCAATGAATTCTCAATGTTGTACTATATATCTAAACTCTTTTTATGTGATAAATAATTTTTAAAATTATTTGATTGTAGAGAAAAAACTTAAAAAAAATAACAAAGAAACACAAATATACTCACCATACTAGTTGTAAGCCATTTTTACAAGTAAATGGGAAATTGAAAGTCATAATGAACTTGCTTTGTAATTGTTTGAATATGAATTTAGTATAAAAATACACATTCAAATTTATATGGTTCAAAAAAATGGATATAAAATTAACACAAAAAAGCATTATGAGGGTTTAACGACAAAAAATAGTGGAATTCTTGTTGAAAATATTGGCATGGTAACTATCGCCTACTATAGTGTGTTGACATAAATTATTGAAATGAAATATCAAAATGAAAACTGGTTGTAATTTTTAAGTGCAAGTGGTTTGATGTCAATTCTGGAGAACGTGAAATTAAATTAGATAATTATGATTTTGCTAGTATAAATTGTAACCGATAGTTGAGAACTCAAAAAATAATTTTATATTGGATATTAAGAAAAACAGTATTTTTTGTGAAAGATAATGATTCAAAATCAGGCAATTGACAAATTGTGATTAAAACAATCCTCGATGTTGATATATTTTGAATTGATGATGCAAGGAAAGAGAATATTGAACAAAAAGAGAATATATATCTTTTTGGAGTGTAATCTTGATTTAAGGAAATAAGATTAACACAAAAGGAAATATGATCTTTGTTATATATGGTAATATAGCTAGAAAGTATTGTGATAATATTTTAGAGATTATTTGCCAAAATATTGTGTTAACCTAGTTGAAGACTATTTAAAAGTGCAGTCAAGAACTTTAGAAAGTTGAAGTCTTTGCCTTGAGAGCATCGTTTCTAGTCCCAATTATGTATCTGTTAGGGTTTCAGGGGACCGAGTGTTATATAAACTCGTTTCATAACCCTACTTTATACTGTTGTAATCTCTGTTTTGATTTTCTAATAAGATTCTCTCTTTTAGTGGACGTAGCCAAGTTTTATCTTGGTGAACCATATTAAAATCTTTGTCGTTCTTTATTGCTTACGTCATCTCACGCATCCCGTTATAATAAACTGGTATCAAAGCTTCAGGTTATTCGATTTTTGTTCTTTTAATTGAGATGACAATAGTAAGATTCAAGAAGACAAGTTCAGAAGGAGAAGATAATGTGCCATATCAAGATGTGGGCTCTACTGAAACAACAAGATTTGGGAGCCGCTGAATTATCGGTAGAGCAGAACAACCGTTGAGATTTTCATTCTGGAGAGAAAATAAATAAGATCAAGATGCGTGCTCTACTAAAAAGACAGGTCTTATAAGGTTGCTGAAGTTATCGGTAGGAGTAAACAACCGTTAAGATTGTCATTTAGAGGAGATGATAATGTGGTAGATTAAGATGCGGGCTCTACTACAACGACATGGCTTATGGGCTTTTGAAGTTATCGGTAAAAGTAGAACAACCATTGAGATTGTCATTCTGGAGGAGAATAATATAGAAAATCAAGATGTGGGCTCTACTAAAACAACATGACTTGTGGGGTTTCTGAAGTATCGGTATAAGC
>NW_025919313.1:37963-38458 GCF_907164915.1 Impatiens glandulifera
CAACCTGCATGAAATTGTATATATAAACAAGAGTAATCAGATAACAACATATAGTCGATATCATAAGGAATTTACCAAATTCTGTCGCTGATCAATCAATCTCACAGTTTCCGACCTAATTCATCACATTAGAACTGATATCAAGTTCAGCGTCGAGCAGAAATCTAATGGAAAACTTTGATATTCAATCATAGAATAACGAGATGAAGAAAACAGTGAGTACCTGATTGAGGATATATCAAGAGCTTCGTCAAAATCATCAGCACGAGAGCGATTGGGAAGATGGAAAAAGTAGAGGAAGGAAGTGATAAATTATTATCAATTTTTATAAGTATATTTATGTGCTAAAATAAAATCTAACTAAATACTTATTTTCTAATTAAAAAAAATACATCATTTTATATTAAAAAAAAATGAAAGACTAATTTGAAGAGGTGTGAGTTGTTAGTTTGTTTTTTTTACTGAAAAATTATTTTAACTGTTGGTGTAATATAA
>NW_025919314.1:0-2002 GCF_907164915.1 Impatiens glandulifera
TAAAGACTAAAATCAAAAACAATTAAAATCAAAATCTTTTATTTAAAAAAAATCAAATAAAAAATATAGCATAATTAAACATGACAATTAAATTAAAAATATTTATATCATGTCATGACTTACATATATTTAACTAATGTTTATTTTTAATTAATAACTACATGAAGCAATATCCAATGATATTATTGTGCAGACTATAACTAAATAATAATAATAAATCAAATATTAAATTTTAAATATATCATTATATTGTCCAATCTATTGATCCATCGTATTATTTAAGATTAATATAAAAAATAAATTATTGAGGAAAAAAAAGTAATTATAAATTATTATATATATTTTTTCATTTTCTTTATATATATTTAAATTTTAAAAAATTTATATAGTTTTACAAAATTATAAAAAAGTTATATAACAGACTTAATATATAATATAATATAAAAAGCCTCGGTCCTGACCAAAATTTATCGTTCTAACCTCTCGCTCCTGCCTGAGCATCCTCGGTCGGATCTCTCGGTCTTGGTCGGTCCTCAAGAACATCAAAATTGTATATTTTCAATTTTGATATAGGCTTAGATCCTTTGATCCAAGAGCTTGGGTAGCTTCATAAAGCTCCCAGGAACATTAAGATCATCATCCCAAATGTATCATTCGACCTAGGTGATGATTAATTCGTTCAAAATAGTTTGTAGCCAAAAATCGAGTTTTTGGTTTTAAAGTAAAAAAAGAGCTTTTCAATAGCTTCCTTATACTTCATATGCTTGATTGATACCAAAACATGAACACTGGTTGTTCATTTAGACTAATTAAAGAACTTAAAATTTTCATTTATTTTGAAATTTTTGATTTTGATCAAACATGATCGAGATTGATCAAACATGATCCAAATAGTTGCCCAACATCATTAGAAACACGTTGGGAGGCTTTTTAAGCTGTTGTTCTACAGGATTAGCTCAAGAATAGAAACTCCTTTTTTAAGTTTTTAAAATTCAAATTTGGGTTTTTTTATTTTAAGACCGATTGATCGGTTTTGTCTATCATAGAAAACTCATAACTGATCATATGAGTGAATTTTGAATTTGAATGGTATTGGAATTCTAATTCCAATTTTATGAGAATTGATATTGAATTACAATTCAATTTCTATGTTTGGAAAACTATAAAATTGTAATTCAATTCCAATTCTTATGTTTGAAAAAAGAATATGATAAAATTAATTTTAATATATATTATCTATATTTTTTTTATTAAAATATTGGTTTGACACAACCAATTAGGATAGCTCAAGTGTTAAGAGATTTTTTTAAGTTTTGACTTTTATTAAAAAATTATTGATTCAACATGTTAACTTCATAGATTAAAAAAATTATCAGTTCAAAATTATTTTCCTTAATTAAAAAACAATATATCAGTTCAACATATTGATTTTTTAAATTAAATATATATATATATATATATATATATATATATAGCAAAATGTTAACTTACTAAATTAAAAAAAAAAAAGTAAAATGACATTGGTTCGATATTTGAACATTCTAAATTCAAAAAATAATTATTGATTGAAAATTTTAATCGTGTTTTAAATGATAAAAAAATAAGTTATTTTTTTGAAAAAACATAGAGAATAAAATTTAGAATTAAAATTCCGACCTAAAATGAGTGGAATTGAGAACTATAAAATTACACTAAATTGAATTTAATTGAAATCTAATTCTAATTTTTAATATTAAAGAGTATACCAAACTTAAGAATTGGAATTGAACCCCTTAATTTCAATTTCAATGCCAATTCTAGGGTTATCAAACACACCCTTATGGTATTTTAACTATTCTTCATCCTAGTTCCCGGGTATAATTATGCCTAGGATTATAGGAGAAATAATCACCGTGGTAGGGTGATCATTTCACCTTTTTAATTAACCAAAATTGTTAACTATAGGTTGAGTTCCATTTTTGATAAATCAAAGATGGGACATGTTCTTTTCCTCCGACGATCG
>NW_025919315.1:0-1212 GCF_907164915.1 Impatiens glandulifera
TTTATTTCCTTAAATTCTTAGGTGTCTCGTTTAATAAACATCCGAGACTGAAAAGTAGTCATAAGTTTGATTTCAATCTAAGGCAGCTATAACTTAATCAATCACATTGTTTGTTCTCCATATATACATATTCTCAAACTATATCGTGTTTTACCTCTAGTAATTAAGGAGCCGCTGAGGAAGAAGAAGAAGAAGAAGAACCGATCAACCGAAGACTATTGCTGGCATTGAAGATAGTTCTTCCGTAGCCACGGTGACCGAGCGGGATTCAGATCATCGTGTGATTTGACGAAGTCGAATCGAAGGTAGCCATGATTCAATTTCCTCGCGCCCAAGAGTCCAACCAATACTCCAATATATTAGCATGGCGGCAAAAATCTGGAGAGAATAAACGCATTCGGCTAGATTTAGCTTATTCCAACTGATTCGACTCTTATTCCTTTTTATTCTATTAAGTTTTTTTTTCTAATTATGTATTTTGCTAAAATAACATTTTGAAATGTTAGTTTGTTTGATATTGGTTAATTGAAGAATTTTAGTATAAAAAAAAATTAAAATTATATGATAAAAAAAATATATTATTTGAATTTTTAATTAGTTTAATTAATATGTTTTTAAGTATTTAAAATTTAAATTTTATAAAAATATTATTTGAGTTTATTGAAATAAACTTGATTTATTTAAAAAATATTTGAGGGTTGTAATTTTTAGAAGGGAATTTTTTTTTAAATTTTAAAATATAATAAAAAAATTAATTAAAAAATATTTTAATATTTGGTTTTATAAATTGAGTGAGATAATTAGTTAGATAATTTGAATTATGTTTTAAATACAACCTAAACTAGTCTTGAGAATTTATTTTGATTGGGTTATTTGAATAATTTGGAGAGAAATAAAAATAATAATTAGTAATAATTTTTAAAAGTTAATAATTAAAAAAAAATTTATATATATAATTTAAAATTGAGTATTTTAGTATTTTAGTATTTAGTTAATGAATTAAATTATATGATAAAAGAGAAATAGTGAAATAATGTTTGAGTGATTTAAATTAAATAATTTAAATAGAATAAAATAAAGTATAAGAATATTTTATTATTTGTGTGAAAAATTAAAATAAATTAAGTGATTTAATAATTATAAAAAATAGAATTAGATGGTTGATATTTAAATAAATAAAAAAATCAAACTAACTCAAGACATTTGTTCTCC
>NW_025919315.1:1312-3719 GCF_907164915.1 Impatiens glandulifera
TGTTTATATATACATTTTCATGCAGGTTGGTTTGGTTTCAAAAAATGAAGTTATTCGAATAGCTGAAGATGCTGAATTAGACCTGGTATGTCTGGAGGAAATCTTGCAAATTGATTTGGCATTCCTTTTTAATGTTCAGTTAGGGGCATCATTATATAGGCTGCTGCAAATAGTTGGAAATGTGATTTAATAATGTAGTTCAATTTAACATTTATTTGTTTGGCCAACTCTAGGGCAAGTGTGGACTTTGGATGTGATTTTGAGCATTTCTTGCTTTGTATTCTGATTTCCAATAATGAATTTATGAAACTTGTGTCAAAATCAGTTGTACAAATTTCCATTTCTGCAGGTAATACTATCACCAGATGTTGATCCACCCGTGGTTTGAATAATGGATTACAAGTATGATTTTCCCAATTCCCTTCTTTTTATTTGAAGAATATCTCTTGACCTTCGTTATAATATGATTATTAATTTGGTTTTGGTACTTATTGTTGAGGTATTTCTTGTCATTGCGGACGGGTTTTAAATTTCGGGTAAACGAGTCAGGGTTTTCTGTTATGAAAACGAGTTAGAGTATAAATATTTTTTTGGGTATTTTTCTTATAACATAATAAAGTTGAGATATACTGAACAGATTTAATGTTTTATCTACTTACTTCTTGTTCTTTAACTGATCCAGAGAGAGAGGTTGAGAGAGTTTTTAACTGTGCAAGATTTCAATCATTCATAGTGTAATCACTTCTTTAATTTGAGAATAGGGCATGCTAGTTTATATTATTGACATTTTTTTGATTTAGTGAAACTTATCCCTCCTGTGGACGTAGGTCGATTTTGACCGAACCACGTATATTGTGTTGTCATTTATTTTGTGCTATTTCAGTTCTTGGTAATCTATTTATCGTCATTTGAAAACTGATTTATTATAAGTTTAGTTTCTAAGAAGATCCGTAATTTTGTTGTTGCAAAACCCAACACTTATCATATTGTAATGAAAGTTGTTTTTTTCACCCTATTTGTTATTTGGATCTAATCTGGATCACTGGATGTGTATTCTGATGAAACATGTTTACCGCTAAGATATTGACACATTTGGTTATGTTGCTTTATGATATTAACAGTTACAACATTGACGTACATGATTATACAGTGCGTCTAAAAGCTGCACAAAAGTTTTTGAAAGATGGTGACAAGGTATGTTTGTGAAACGTAACTAGCCTAAAAGATAGTTTCATTTTCATGGGTGGTGTGTGTGAAGAACCGCCGCCAAAGACAGCAACATCCCAAGTGTCTCCTATACTTTAAAGGGTCACCAAGGTTGGTTGGTTGGTGGGTGTTGAAGGTAGAAGAAGAACAAACAACATTTGAGTAAAAGTTTATACACAATAATATATATATATATATATATATATATATATATATATATATATATATATATATATGCACATATTTTTCTGTTCTAGATTGATGGGAGATATTTATTATTGTGTATAGGATAAGTACTGTATTAATTTGTAATCTTCAGCGGGATAAGGCTGGAGGATAAAGAGGGAACGTAGGCTGACGATAGGAGCGTGTAAGTGAAAACCTTTATTAAATTTAACAAACATAATAAATAAATAAATAAATAAATAAATAAAAAGTCATAAAACAAAACATAAAAATATTAAAATAACAATGAAATCTTAAAAAGGCTAATTCTGTATGGCTTAAACTATACATTTATAAAGTTCTTAATTAACATAAACAATATGATTTATGTTATGAAATATTGTTCCAAATATAATTAACTAATGATCTGATATATTAATAACAATCATATTAAATTAATCCATTTTAAATGAAATGATATTTATAGTCGTTTGGAAGGTATTGTTTTTCGCATTGAATATTATTTTCGAGATTTATGCATTATAATGGTTAAGTTGGATTGGATTACTAAAAAATTGTATAATTTAAGGAAATATTTGAGAAAATTTGAATAGTAGTAGAGTTTTTTATTTTATTTTTTAAAATTTAATAACGACGTAACTTTGTGTATGGTGGATTAACAATTTTAAAAAATTTGTATTTTAAATTAAGTATTTTTTTCGAGATATACTATCGAATACGGTTTGAATGCCGATAATTTAAGGAAATGATTTTTCAAAACTACCCACTACCGGTTGAATGCTTAAAAAAATGTTAATGTGTCAAAATAATTAAAAAAAAAATTGTTATTTTGATTTTACAAATATAATAATTTAATTCAAAAAATAAAATTATTATGCTAAAGAAAACAATTGGAGTTAGAATCACTTCTAATTAAAACGACTCAAGTTGACCCTAAATATAAATTAGCCCATTCAAATTAATCAAACTTAAAGAGCATATCAAGAAATTCTAAAAAGACTTAAAGAGCATATCA
>NW_025919316.1:0-1294 GCF_907164915.1 Impatiens glandulifera
TATCATCACTAACTTTACTATCAAACTCCTGTATTTAACATGAATTTATTTAAAAAAATAAAATGATTTTATAAGTCAATTTGTTGACAAATTTGGAAAAGTTGATCACCTACTAAAAAAATGAATTTTATTTTATTTAATCTAATATAAAACAATATTTTTTTATTAAGTCTTTTGACTTATTTTGAATATAAGATTTGTTTTATCAATGTTATAATAATTAAATAATACTAAAGACAAATTTTAAGAAAATTCTTGGAAATACATGTAAATTCTAAATTTTAAATTAAATAAGTTTTTCTAAAAAAAAAAAAGTCTCACTATAAATTGGAGATTTCTCTTGAGCTCTAGAGTTGATAGAATCGGAGCTACATACTGAATTTGGAAAGAGATAAACATGGCGAATCCATCGATGTATATAATGATTGCAGTTTTTGCTATGATCTTGGCTTCATCGGCCTCCGCCGATGATGTTATCGTACTCACGGAGGATAATTTCGACAAGGAGGTTGGTCAAGATCGTGGTGCTCTTGTAGAGTTTTACGCTCCTTGGTACGTTATTCTTGTACAATTTATATGTATCTTTATCAAATGTATTTATCTGATTGAAGTGACAGTTTGTTTACTGGTTCAATTATCTGTATGAATAGAAACTGGATCTAGTGATTAGTGTCGCCACTCGCCACTAGATCTCTATTTTATCGATGTTGATGTTTGGATTGTTCTTATAATTTAATCGATCTGGATCCTTGAATGATAGGTTATAAGCTTAGAAACTGTTTGTCAGATGCGTGATTTGTATGGTAATAGGTAGAAGTTTGTCGACGGTTATCCTTGTTGTTTACTGCTAGATCTGTATTTCTGGACGATGATGTTTGAGTTGTTTTTTAATAATTTGATAGATTTGATGAGAGAACGATAGGTTTACTTCCAGATCTACATTTAGCATTACTGATTTCTTTGATCTACAATTGCATTAAAATCTTGCTACAGGTGTGGCCACTGTAAAAAACTGGCTCCTGAATATGAGAAGCTTGGTGCAAGTTTCAAGAAAGTAAAGTCTGTGTTGATTGGAAAGGTTAGTTTGTATATCTTGAAAATTGGAGAATCATTATTCATATTGCACTATTGATAGTTTTATCAGAAGATAGTTTACATTTGAAAATAAACTTGCTACTGTAGGTTGATTGCGATGAACACAAGGCAGTTTGTAGCAAATATGGTGTTTCTGGGTACCCAACAATTCAATGGTTTCCCAAGGGTTCTTTGGAACCAAAAAGTAAGTATATTCATT